>NC_142407.1:5864345-6051011 GCF_059441095.1 Idiotropiscis lumnitzeri
TTTATGCAATACTGGAGTTTAAATGCTTAATTGTCCATTGAGATCCGAGTGCTTTGGCACTTATCTGGAACAGCATGCTATCTCTGTTAATCACTGTTTGTGTGAGTCTACATGATATGATGGAATGAAGTGCATTCATAGGGGGTGCAACAATACGTTTATCTGTATTGAATCGTTCGATACAGTGGTCACGGTCCGGTGCGCACTGAATCGAACAATTATTTAATATTATATTATTATTTTAATATTTTATTGATATATAAATTTAAAAAAAAATATTGAAAAAAAAATAAATGTATATATATATATATATATATATAATAGTGCAGTAATTTGATATTAACCTGAATATATACTTTCAATATATATATATATATATATATATTTATGTCATGTCATTATCCACACCGCTTATCCTGTACAGGGTCGCGGGAGGGTGCTGGAGCCTATCCCAGCGGACTACGGGCGAAAGGCACACAACACCCTGAACTGGTCGCCAGCCAGTCACAGGGCAGAATATATGTATATGTATATGTATATATGTATAGTACGTGTTGTGCACTGTATTTCTTATTAGTAATGGGCATAAGAATTAGCACGGAAAGAGAATATTAAAATGGGATACATACCCAGTAGATCAAACCTCATGACAATTGTTGTGGTAATCCTCGTACGCTACATGAGATAATCTGATGAAACATTGTTCAGACATACAGGTTGTGGCCTGACAACTGTGACAATGTTGCAAAACTCCCCTTATGAGTCCATCCGAATGTATAAAATAAAATATGGAAGATGAGAAAGATGAAAGTGTGAGCAGAGGTATCATTAAATATAAACAACACTAATCAGGCTTTCTTCTACTTGATAATTCAGTCCTTTTCTATCACCTTTAGCTGTCATCAGACTAAAATAACTATATGCAATAATTCTACCCGACTAAAGCTACTAAATCTTTGGGTTGCAACCGTGCTTAAATTTTGTGAAGCTAACTTGGTTGTCTGTGCACTGCGAATGTTATTTTCGCTTTTAGATGTTGTGCTTTTGGTTGTGTGAAGCACAAATTGACTCGTGCCATATGAATAGTCGCCTTGCCTTGCCTTGCCTTGCCTTCCCAATCTGTCCTCAAAACTGAAAACCCTCTGTGAGTAAAATAAGTCAATCTGGAATTGAATGAATAAGAAATCAGTTAACAGTGATATTGAAGCAAGTGTTAAGAAGCAAAGATGTTTCATTTGTGCTGTTGTTATTATTGCTCTCTTGATTCTACATCTCTTTATATAGTTATGTATGTATTTGTTTGTTAAAAATCAAGGTGCAGATTACTATTTTACATATTATATTATTGCGATTATATTATGATTAAAAATATTTATAAAAACCTGATTTGGTATCAGCACACCCAAAATAAATCTAGAAATATTTACTTGCATTTTCTCATAAAAAAAAAAAAACAACAAAAAAAACCCCCATAAAATATGTTGATCAGCGTAATCACAAGAGCATTTGAGTTATTCCGCATGTAGAATATGCCTGGTATACATACATAAGAGATTTATGACATAAAATCTCTTGATTCGACAGGTCACGTCCATCTAACTGACTTCAACATTGCAGCCATTGTGAAAGACGACCTCAAGGCAACATCCATTGCGGGGACCAAACCATACATGGGTAAGAAATATACACATGTACAGTTGATTTACGTTCCAGAACAAAGCATCATTTGGAAAGGTCATGTAAAAATTTTAGCTCCACTTGAAGCACATCTCAAATCATCAAAACATATTTTAAAATATTAATGCGCAATTTAAAAAACATTTCTCATTCTCATACAATATCACATGGAATAAAAGTTCTTCACCACAGTGCTGCCTGGCATGCTGTGACTCATCGTGGCAATGATCGCTGAAAAATCTGCTCTATCGTGGATGCGCATAAAATGAACTCCACTATAGCAGGGGTACATTGCTGTGCCAAAGATTTTAAGTGCAGTTCCACGAGTCTTTAAATGGAGCTGAATATCACCAATTTGCCTATTTTCTCTGGATACTCAATATTTTATATCGTAGTTGTTTTTATCATTACAGCTCCGGAGTTGTTTCAGATCTTTGAAGGCTCCTATCCTGGTTACTCCTTCTCAGTGGATTGGTGGTCATTGGGGATCACATCTTACGAGCTGCTCAGAGGGCAGGTAACAAACAAACTGTTGTTATCTCGGCGTCATCTCATTTCGACCCTGCACGGGTTATTTTCACACTGAACAATAAATATGGAAGCCTGTGTGAGTAAGCTAGGCCAGTCGCCATAAAACAGAAGAGGATAAAGCTGTATTTGAATGTCACTTTTAGGTTGACCTTTCTGGTGAATGTGCTTGAACATTTTAGTCACGCCGTTAGACAGATGGGAGCATATAGAAATATATTCAAGATGATTTTGAGATCCGTGTAATTGAAATTGATTTTCTCAAATGGGGTTTATGTTTTTCCTTTCGCTGGTCTCATCTGGAGGACTTAGATTAAAAATGTCATGGAAATAAACATGGTGCTGAATCCCTTCACTCAATCTTCTCGCAACAGCTTTGGAATAAACACACTCGGTCTTCCATGTGGATTAAACAGGGTTGGACACTGAATGTCTCAACGGCATGAGAGAATGTTGCCATTTGTCAACTGATTGAAATTATAATTACTATATTACCATATTTCCGCACTATAAGCCGCACCTGTATATAAGCCAGACCAACTCTTTTTGGCAGAAAAAAAAAAAACAATATACAAGCTGCACTCGACTATAAGCCGCAGTGTTCGATGTTGAAAAATTTAGTTTACTGTATGTACAGAACGATTTTGTCCTGTGAATGCACATACAGGTACATAAACAGACTGTTAAAACAGAGCCTTTTAACACGGCAATGACTTTGCTAATTAAAACAGGTCAGACCCAAGAGGAAAAAAAAAAAATCAAGATTTATTTAGTGTATCTACTGAACTATAGAGTGCCCTTTAGTGTGCACTGATGGTGTAGTGGTACACTCGCTTGAGTTGTGTGCGGGCAGCGTGGGTTCAGTTCCCACTCAGTGACGGTGTCTATGTCTGCCCTGTGACTGTCTGGCGACCAGTTCAGGGTGGAGTGCGCCTTTCGCCCGCAATCAGCTGAGATAGGCTCCAGCACCCTTCTGCGACCCTGTACAGGATAAGCGGTGTGGATAATGACGTGACATGACATAGAGTGCCCTTTATTCTCTCCTCACTGTGTGTCTGAACACAAATTGACAGATAGCAAACAATCTTCAAGAGAAATACAGAGGCTGGAGTAAAGTTGAATTGTTTTACTGTGGTCGGCAATTTCTTGAGTATAACTTTTTTGTAAAACTGAAATGATACAAAATCATATAGTACAACTATAGCACGTTATTTAAATAATGCAAGCACACACAAATGATAATATAAAGAGCTTTGCATAACTTAAGTTTATAGCTTACTATTGGGTTACTGACACTCAGAATGCAAGCAATAAACAAAACATGTATATGATATAAAATGCACCACACAAACGCTAGTGTCACATGAAAAAGAAAGGCAAATACTACACACAAGCGATCCTTTTTTCGGCACAAACAGCGAGAGGAAATTGTGAGAACACGGGCCGGGAATGGCTGTAAACACGTAAAGCTAATGCGTCGCCAGAAAGAATATCGGGGAAAAGAGTTACGCTAAAGTGCCTTTAGAGGGAGACAAAGCAACATAAATACAGGTTAGCTATAACAAGTAATAACATCCCTACCGTGAAACAAAAATCCACAGAAAAGCTGCACCTTTGGGTCAAAATCTAGGAAAACAGTAGTGGCCTATAGTCCGGAAAATACTGTACTGATTTTTCTCAATCGCATCACTCGCTATGCTACGTAATATGCTACGGAAATTGTACTTCTTCCAAAAGGGTGTCAATCATCCATCAATGAGTTCATTCTATTTTTGAGTGAAAATTGCAAGAAACATCTCATCGAAATACTCTGCTGTAAAATAAGTTTGGACCTTGGAGAAAAAAAAGGAAAACTCGCTGTGGTAATATTTAGAGGGAGAAGAGGAATCTTGCAGGGGAAAAGAAAGAAAAAAAGCCTCTCTTTTTTGGTGTTTTAAAAATAATTACTTAGTCCCTTTATCATTTGTCTTCATGGATGCAGAAAATGAACAGAACCATAGGGAGAAGCATGAGGGGAAGAAAAACAGAAAGGGGCTGATTGCTTTTAAGTCACCCACTTTGTCAAAGAAACTCCTGCGGACAGTTGAACACAAAGCATTTATAAGATTGTCTCCCGTCTCCTCTTCGGCTTTCAGAGGCCGTACGTGATGAGGTCCAGCACCCCAACCAATGAGATCCTTCACACCTTCCACAAGGTTCACCTCAGCTTCCCATCAGCGTGGTCCTCAGAGATGAAGTCACTTCTCAGAAAGGTATACGCAACTCAGTGTAACTCATTGGCACACCACATTCACACAGTATGGATCCCATTAGAATAAAACTTTTGCAGACACCATTGTTTTCTGCCTCATGTCTTTTCTCCAATAATGATATTATTTTTATACAATAATCCCTTACATAAACGTGGGTCACGATTCACAAATTGAAATATGTCGGCTGTGAATAGTGTAGCTCTGTGTATGTTAGTATTGTTGGTAATTTCAGAAGAAGTGGCAGGGGGAGGGTAACACCGCTGTGAGGGTGATCACATCTGACTTCAATCAAACCGGCACCTCGCTTTCCCTTGCTGCATTGTAGTCATGCACAATGTCGTGTGCCCACCCCTCATAGCAGTGCCACCTAGTTGGATGATTTCAAAAATGTAAGAAAAAGAAGAAGAATTAGAATTATGATGATGCATTCACTGGATTAATTTGTACAATCATTCATAAGGTTGTTTGCCTGCTCTTTACATATTTATGAATGAAATGAACGCCGGGACTTAGATGTGGTGTGACCACGCCCAGGTTTATTTTACCCTCTGCCACCAAAATATCACTCTGTCAGGCGCATCTCCAACAACATTAACTGGGCTGTGCTGACATGTCAAGCTTAGCGGAGACCAGCCAGCCCAAAATGGCAAACATGCCTGGTGTTTATTAGCGCATCAAAGCACCCTTTAGCTGACCAAAATGATGCCTGATGTAAAATAAATGAATCAAGCAATAAACTGCATAAAGTGAAGCAATAATGAAAAATTAACGTCAATGCAGCGAGCCTTGGACTCAAACAAAAATCAGGATCTGCCGGCATTTGCGTGCTCGTGCGCTGTACATTGCCCTATGTCTATTTATTTCCTGTGCAACGCAAACTGGTATTTTGTCAGATGAGTTTGAATTGATGATAGACTTGACGCTTGATGGATGGGCAGCCACTCCGGAGACCCAAATCTATTTCTACAAGCAATTTAAAATAAAAATCATGTAGAATCCCAATGTTGATTTGGTGGTTGATTTGCATGAGGATGCCTCTACTCAAAATAAGGACTTGTAAATAATACTTCCACTCTAAAATGTCATTATCATGCAAGCAAACAAAACAACTTCAAGTGGAGAACAATCACAGAAACAGCTTCTCAACCCAACATACACACTCAAAAAACATCACGTTCCTGTGATCGACAGATAAGATCGTTTCATTGTAAAGACAACACGTACAGAAGTTTTGATAATGAAGTGTCTGGAGTACATTTGTCTTGCTTCGATTAAACTCCTCGCAAATCCTCATCAGCTGATACACTTGAACGTGTGTGTATGCGGGCTTAGTCTTGGCAGCCATCCCCTGCTGTCTAATTGTTGCATTACTCCGTGCGCCAATTTCTTGTACCTCATAATCGGCATTCCAAGAGTGGGCGTGAGCAACTGAAAATGTTTCTGTGCGTGAGGCTGATGTCAAGTTATAGGGGAGAATTCCACGCCTAATACATTTTATCATTATCCTTCACACTTCATGACTTGCACAACCCTGCTCAGTCACCATTAGCTTTCTATAGGGAAGCTGTTTTCTTTAACTCTCCTTTGGCCACTCTAACCGTCACTGGTTATCATCCTCTACCCCTAAATACCACCCTCCATCAACCTTCCCTCCTTATTTCCCTCCATCTTGCAGCTAAATCCTCATTCTCAGACCGCTCATGCTTCAGTGGGGCTGTGCCTCACCAGGCAATTTTAATTTTTTTTTTTTTCACTTAATTTTTTGTCCCCTTTAGTTGCTGTACATAGACGTCCACAAGCGCATTTCCTGTCTGGCGGAGCTGCAGGATCTGGACTACATGTCGGATGTCAGCTGGGACGCTGTGCTCAGAAAACAGATTCCTCCGGGCTTTATTCCCAATGTGAGCATGACAATTCAACTGACGTAGCGTGCTACTTGAACACAAAATGCTCAATCTGCGCATAACAGAGCATTTTGCACTCTGTATTTTGTTGCACATAAGAGAGATGACACTTTCTTCCGTATGCCTTTGCAACATAAATCACGTTGTAGTCAGTGGCCAAAAGGAACATAAAATACAACCATAAATCCTATGATCTCGACACCAATATTTTCTTTTCGGTGGCAGGCATAGTTTTAATGGAGACCATGTCCTAGTTGTTCAGTTTGCACACACTACTTGCTGATGATGGTCTCACACTGTGTTGACACTCTAATACAGAGTACAAAACAGTTATATACTGATTGTTACTAGGCCAAACAATCAGATATTGCATATGTCTGGTTGACTCAATTGGAAAAATAATCTGCCAGATGGTGCTACACTACAATCCTGTAGGTGGCAGCAATGATGCCAATTGACACACACTGCTCGCAGTACTTGCTTCAATGCAAGTAGATTTAAAGAGCAGAAAGGTGTAGGTGAGAGGGAAATTGTTAATCAGCACCTTTATTCTGATCCTGAATAATGAAAGGAAAGGATTCTTTCTTAGACTCGGGTTAAACATACTATACAAAAAATTGTAACTTAATTTGTAATTAATCTGCATTGTGATTAATATTATGTTTGTCTCAGGTCGTGGCCATTTTGTCACTTTCTGTCAACTGAAAATGTCATTACAGTTGCTCTGAGCTGAGGGAACAACTAACCGCGGCTCATCTGTTTTCTGAAGCTGAGACATGACCTGAGCCCTGAGCAACTGCAATGTCATTTTCAGTCACCAACTACGAATGTTATTATATGGGTCTATACAAACAAATTGTTTTCATGAAATAGAAATTGGTCAAGGTACAACCATACGTACAGAAACGTTAAAAAAAATTTTTAATGTTGCTTTGACATCACATTTGCATGATTTTACATGTTTTGAACAAAATCTGACCTAAGATTTAGTTTCCCGCCAGAGCTGGGCACTTGACCCTTTTCTGCCAGTCAGTCCCACGCCCTCCGGCCGCGGCGTAGGTACCGTTCTGGCCTCAACCTTATTCAGAAAAATTGTCAGGTCCCGACCCCATTCCGCAATTTATGTCGTTTGCCCAACTCAGCGAGCATGTTAAGATGAACTTTTGGCTGCCTCACGTCCATATCACACGCACAAGGGCTGATTCGTGGGCCAGACTAAAATCCAACTCCGGCCTTGCTAAGACGAGCCCTTTTTTTTTTTTTATATTTGTCACCCCTGCACCTAAAAAGCATCCGGCCTGGCCGGATGACTGGATGGTTCCACTACTGGGACAGACTGCCCATCTCTGTTTCCCACAATCCTGTCCTTTAATCACAGTTTAATGGTCATTTTTTTCTTATGAGCCGCTTTGTGATTTGTTACAGAAACGGCGATTAAACTGTGATCCTACATTTGAGCTGGAGGAGATGATCCTGGAGTCCAAACCTCTTCACAAAAAGAAAAAAAGGCTTGCTCGGAAGACCAGGGACCACGGTTCGGATGGGTCACCACAGGTAATACCAAATAATAATAACAATCTAATAATCACATGGGATATCCCGACGCGTGCATACTTCTTAGTGAGGGCCCTGAAGAAGTTAGCGTTGCCGTCTTATGATTGCTAATAAGAATGCCAAGGACACGTTTAAGGACTCCCTCAGCATCACAACAAATGGGCCGCCTGCCCGCTGCCTGAATTTGCAAGGCGAATAATGTGGTCCTCGTGTTCCATTTCAATTTTCTTCGCAGTCTTTCATGCTCATAAATCAGTTGTACTCCTTTAGGTGTTTATACAAAACAGAGGCGAGACCAGGAAGGTCATTTTGATCGTCCAGTCAAGTGCAACGTGGCTGGTGCACTCAGACGTCTACACACATCACACACTGTAATGAAAGTGAAGGAAAGTAAATTGGCAATGTATGTGATTTAAGGTTTTATCTAATGCTGTGTGTTGTTACTGAGTTACACACTGTTACTGTAAAATACCTCATTTGTTTTTGTTTTTGTAAAGTTAAAAAACTTGGGAACCCTTTTAAATCGGACGAGAAAAGTACAGTTCTCCTGCAACATGCCGAGTGTAATTTTAGTTTTGGGGCAACAACTTAGTCTTATTTCTCCTAGTTCAAGTACTTGAGCAACATGGAGAGTGCTTGCTTTATTGTCTATAATAACTCAAACATGAAGTACAGCCTGTGATCTTCCCTTTGTTATTGTTACATTTATGGGACGCTGGAGAAAATGCAATTATTTCTTTAGTCAAACTGAGAGCACACAATTGGCTCATGGTTGGGGTAAATTGTAGTGTTTGTAAGTTTAAAACGCAAGTGAAAAATATTCTTAAAATGTGGAAAAATAGCATACAAGTCCTGATGGCCTTGTTTTTTGCTTTTATTTTTTAAATATACAGTATTTAAACATTAATTACCCATTGTATTCACCTTATGTTACCCCAGTTTTATTCCCAAATTGAAAGCTGGTCTCCACTCGATTTAATTCACGACACCACAGCAAGACCCAAGAAGCGCTGTCCAGTTTTGCAATTGACAAGAAATTGAGTTCATCCCATAGCAGTGGGCATAAGTCAGCATTTTTGTACATTTAATAAGTGGAACCATAAAAGTTGCAACACAATCAGTTGAGATTCGATTTCAATATTTCCTGTGGTAACTTCTAATGATGCGTTGGGTCAATTAACATTTTTTGACCGTCATTCAAGTGTTAAAACAAAATGCATGTTGTCTTCTTAGATTCGTCCACCTCACTTCACACATAACTTCCTTGAAATATTTTTCTCCTTTTCATTCTTCATATTCATAATTAATAATCCTTGTCTATGCTGGTTGCAAAGAACCCGGCAAAAAACAAGTAAAATCCAAAAGACACAATTAATTGAAAGGTCTCACACGATTTAATGTACATGCATGACAACCATTACTGCAAAACAATGAACTATGAACACAGAGCGCAGGGACACCCAAAGTCCAACCCGGGGGCTATTTGACCTATGTTGACATAAAACATGTTGAATTAGATTGGAACGGTACAATGCTTGCCCTTATGCTGCGGAGCCGCTTGTGATGGATGCATGTAAGTGATGAAGCAATGACAAAAGTCTAAGCAACGTGATATCTGTGTGTGTGGGGGGGGGGGGTGTAAAAAAATAGATATTGAGCATGATAACTGGAGCGTAACTGATCAATATTGAATGAAGAATTCTAGTTGGTCTCATGCGCATCTCCAGTTGCTCTCCCATCTTAACTCCGCAAGGATCTCTGTATTCTATTTGAATATTTATATTTCCTCTCCCCTCTCTTGTCCCGAGACTTCCTCTGCAATGCTGTCTAGATGTCACTGTCACTCCCCTTCACCGTGCGTGACCTCTTTTTCATCCATCCCCCTCCCTCCCTTTACCGCATTTTTATCTCCCAGCCTCCGCCTGCCCGCCTAATACCGACCTCATAATGTAGCCCCAAATTAACTTGACTGAAACTCTTTGAGATATCGCAGACATTTTGACTCATTTCCCACACTTGCGTACTCTCGTCTCTCTGAAGCGTGAAATGAGAAAACAGAACTTATTGACATTTATTTGAGGCTGTATTCATAGTTTAGTCGGCACTCACGTTGGCACGATAGACCCAGTCAAGGACACTGAGAAATGTCCCCGGCGGGCTCGCTTCCAGGAGCACTCGCCAGTGTTTGATCTGGTAATTTGAAGGACTATTATGGTCTGATATTTGTGCCACTAGAAACTGAATCTGAATATTGATTTGAATGTGGACAGCTTAACTTGAATATTTGAATTGAAAACGGAATTATTGAATTGAAAACTGAATTATTGAATTACTTAAATTGAAGATGGAACATTTCAGATTAAACTATTATGCAATTTATGTAATTCAATAATTCAGTTTTCAATTCAGAAATTCATTTTTCAATTCAAATATTCAGTTTTCAATTCAAATATTCAAGTTAAGCAATTCACATTCAAATCGATGATATTCGGACTCAGTTTCTAGTGGCACAAATATCAGCCCATAGACTGTCTTGACAGTGTATACTGGGTGGTATTGTTATGAGCAGTCATCCCATGGCTTGAGTGGCAATAGAAGTCTCAATCAGAAGATTGGAGGTGAAAATCAAACTGGAGCAAGAAAAAGTTGTAGCGTGTTGTGCAATTTTAATAGATGGTCTGAAATCTCACTTATCAGGACACACATACTGGACCAAAAACGTTGACAAATTTGAGCTTTTTTGCCCCTCTCTTTCAGTCAAAAACAGCGAATGACCATTTTTTTCTGTAGTGTGAGGCCTGTTAAAAATGATATTTTATTTCATCCCTGATCACCATTTTTTTTCTGCAGAGTGAGGCCTGTTAAAAATAATATTCTTCCCCGATCAGCTCAAAACGGTCACGCAATCGTAAAAATTAAACCTTTTGAATGTTTACAATTGCAAATCCTTATTTGTGATGTTAACACAGAGTTGAGGCAATCTACTATGATTGTGATGTGGAACAGAACAATAACCAATAAGGAAGTAACGTGAGGCTTGTGCTACCACCAGAATCCAGAAGAAAACAAACTACTTGGATTGAGTTTCTATAACATCAAGGACACAAGCCTGTAGTCAACAAAAAAGCTAACAGTTAGCCTTGCTTTTTCTATTTATTATTTGCATTTTCCAGCAGTCTAGAATGATCCATGGCATTGTGTTGCCTCTCAAGGTCAGTCTTGGTACCACGCCAGACAATGAGCAGTGGTGGAAGACTCGCAAACGTTTCATGCTTTGACTGGTGTGCAGTGTGTCGGCCATCTCAAATACACTACATGTAAAAAGGCACACTTGATGATTTTACAACATTAAAAAAAACAATCAAAATGTTGGTTCAACTCGGAAACATGTACTTGTAGTACAAGGTCCTAATATCAGCTGGCGTGGCGTTGGAATGATGCTGAAATTCGCCACACTTCATCTGGTGGCACTTAAGTGTCATAAAAAGCACATTACTACACCGTTAAAGGTGCACCCGCTTGGCTAGCATACTGCACATGCGGAATCCCGTGCCCTTTCTTTCTTCAATGCTCTGACTGTACTGTCATTAACCGTTCAATCATGAATGCGTTACTGAACAGAACAGGCATCAGCACCAGAGCCACGAACGAGTTATGTCACTCTGTTTGTTGATGCATTTCCCCATCCGAGGAGGGTATCCATTTTGTTTAGATATTTATGTGGTAACAAATGTGGAAAGTAACAAAAAAAGCACAGTAATACATTACATTTGGTAGTAATCAAGCAATCTAATGAGTTTTTGTAATATTGCGTATTACAGTTACGGAGGCTGGGAACGTGTTATTCGTTGCGCCTTTAATACAAATTTAATCATATGCAGGAGTCTATGACGGATGACTTTGGGCGAGAGGTGGGATACATTCAATCGCAGCAGAGCACAACCATGTTCCCAATTGGACTATTGAGAATATAAGATACAAGATATTTTTTTAATCTCAACTGGACTCTTGTGCTCTTCCTGTTGAGTTTCACGACCTGCCTGAAGCTTGTTAAATTAGCACACTTGATATTTGACAAGGAAGGTGGTTGAGATACCTTTGCTAGTTTTCAGGTGGTCCTTTGAGCAATACTGTTGGCAGCATTTCATAAGTGTGGCTTGCATTTACAGTAAAACCTTCTTGCTTCCTGGTGTCAATAAACTCAGATGTTCAATCAAATTTGTAAGAGTATGAAGTTATCTGAAGAGACTAAATGCGTATTTGTGTGCTCAGACTTACCGAATGTCTCAAGATAGTAATTATTAATGATTTTTGAGCGTGTGTGATAGAGAGAGAGAGAGAGAGAGAGAGAGAGAGAGAGAGAGAGAGAGAGAGAGAGAGAGAGAGAGAGAGAGAGAGAGAGAGAGATTATAACATTATAACATTATTTATCAGCAATACGTTTGCTGGCTCTGCCCTGTGACTGGCTGGCGACCAGTTCAGGGTGTAGTGTGCCTTTCGCCCGTAGTCAGCTGGGAGAGGCTCCAGCACCCTCCCGTGACCCTATACATTAAGCGGTGTGGATAATGACATGACATGACCTTTGCTGGCTGCCCATTGGTTTGGCATTTAGTGGAACAGGATGGCAGAAACAGAGACCCCTGACCTGCACCACACCACCTGCCTTTGGGATGAACTGGAAAGATGACCCTATTGTGTAACGTCACTTTCTTACAGCATATTTTGAGCATATTCATCTCAAGTAGACTCTGTAAAAGCTGCTTGCAATCACGACGCTGTGATCTCTCCTTGACATAGTAATGAAGCATCTTTGCGTTTGTCTCGGCTCCCCAGGAGTTTGAGCACAGAGCAGAATTTTTTTCTCGTGCTGAAGCGGACCAGGTATTGTATGTACCAGGAGGAAGCAGCAACAGTAGAGCACGAGTGTCCTCTTAAAAAAAAAAATCTAACAATTTTCGCTAACTTTAACCAAGGAGGGGAAAGTGACTATGTGCTTTGTAGTACATAAGGTATCGTAAACAATAGGATGATTCTAATTGTATGTCGTGGTCATCTATGACCATACTTTTCCTGTTTTACACGAGATAATAAAAATTGATCGCTAATTAGTTTATTTATCTTTTCTTCAGAATGGTCAGTTGCAGCAACGTTTGGATAACGTCCAGAGAGACTTTATCATCTTCAACAGAGAAAAGTAAGAGAGATATGATTTGTTTAGTTCCCACACTTCAGTATTAGTTTTAGTAAATGTAACGCATGATCAACATTGGAAAAAAAAAACAAAAAACAAAGACAATGGTAAGTACTGTGGAGTAAAAAAAATCTACAAAAATATTCTTTTAAATCATTTTGATAATACGGTACAGTTTACGTTTTTAACAGTCGACAGATTTTGAATCACAATAATTGCCGTGCCTACCGCTTCTAAAGTCAGATGCAGGCATGCAGCCATGCGCCATAATTATAATGAAGCTAGGATGCCTTGTTTGCCAAGTTGCTAACTTCTAAAGTTGATTTGTGGTTTGAATTCCTGTCGAGAAGTATTAAACCTGGGTGAAGAATGTACTATTTTTATATACTGTATATATTTTTTTCATGTATAAAGCAAAAAAAAGAAAAACGCTATTTACGTAGCATTGCGTTTCGGGCTGGTTAATTAAGAGCAGGTGAGCCATCCTAGCCAAAGCTACACACAAACTCGTCTCAGAGGAGCGACGTCATTTGCTGGCTCTTTTGACGCAAACATTAAGAGGACTACAACTCCCAGATGACTGTTCGACCTTCTTAAACCCCAAAGGCTCCTTTCTTAAATTAATTGCCAAAGACTGTCAGGACCGCTTCCCAGCCGGGGCCGTAAAGCGGTGTAAGGTGGACTCTTAAGCGCAGACTCAGGAGGTGGTGTAGGCAAGGTATTTATTTTAGACCGTCAAGCAGCATACAATAATCACTATGGGATATTCTCTTATCAATTTGTTAACCGCAAGGGTTCTATAATTACAAACGCCGGGAGGGCGAAACGAAAAACGCTGGAGGACCGAGTCACACCAGGAAATAAATAACGAGGTAACAAAAAACGCTTGCAACGCAAGGAACCGAAAAACGAGTAATGGCTTACCACAAAGGGTGAAGGATAGTGATGGGTCCAGCGACACTGAGACATCGATGCGCGCGCCGAGCTTCCAGGGCAACCCCCGTGTCAGTGCGCGTACCGCTTTAAGAAAGTCACGTGACCACTACCGGAATCGTGTCGACACTGCGGTCGCGCGCCAAACCGTGTTCATAGGGAAGCGCATCTGTCAACAGGATGGACGCTCAAAACAAGCATCGAGTTATTGGCGCATTACTTTGCGTTAAATATCCACAAGATGGAAGACGTCACTGTTGATGCACACTCAGAGGTGCAGCGCTATCTGTCAGCAGGAGACGTTGCACGTACGGAAGACCCGCTCTTATACTGGAAGTCCATGGAGGCAACGTTCCCTCACCTATTTATATTAGCCACAAAGGCGTTGTGCACACCGCCCTCTTCAGTGCCTTGTGAGAGGATCTTCTCATAGGCGGGGGAAATTGCCTCAAAAAAAGAAATAGACTGAATAACAAAACGCTGGAGAAACTTTTTTTTTTTAATAAAAATCTTTAATTACAATGAGTCCATTGTCATTCACAACACTTTTATTTGAGCATTCAGACAGATGTTTCACTTAATTTATCAACTGCGTCTCGAATATCAAAGATTTTTTTTATGAAATTGCATGTATGTAAAAATAATGTGAAAGCAAATGCCTCATCAGAATCAGAAATCCCTTTGTCATTGTACTCAAGTGTGCAACGGGATTAGAGAGCTCCCCTCTCCAGTGCAATTCAACAATAATTCAGTTAAATATATAAATTAGATAAATAAGAGAATAAATAGTGCGATGGAAAGTAATACGAAATAGGATATATAAAAACACATCACGTCGCTAATCAATGGAATTGGATAAAATTAGTTTGACAGGTCAGTGTCAGATGACCCTGTCAAATGTTTCCTGCAAGTCCACCAGGTGTCAGTGGTCAGCAACACAGTGTCAACACAGTGTCAATACAATGTGTCACTGTGTCGAAACGATACAGGATGCCTCATCTACCCATCACAAGTGAAGGAAAATCCAAATACGCCGAATAACTTAAAGCGAGCCGAAAAGTAGCTGAGAACAAACAATAAACACAAGGTACGCAGGAACAACACACGGGATCAATCGCGACAAGAACAAAGCTGTGAACATGAGCGAGCGCAAACATGAGCAACGCAGGATAATAATCCGACGCGGGTCTGTCCGCGTCGGCTTCTCAAATAGTCATTAATCAGTGTCCTGATGAGACGCAGCTGTGGCGATCGTGAACGCGTCCCGCTCGTGGCCGCTTCCAGGAGCGGAGCCGCCGGGCCACGGCCACTCTCTGAAACCACAACAGACGGATCGTGACAAAGACAATAACAAACCACATTTTCTCTTCAAATATAATTAGTTTTGTCAATGTAAAATGTAGTTTGTTAGTTTTTATTTTTCTAAATCATTTTATTTATTTACAAAAAAGTACAGTTTTAGTTATTTCGTTATTTTTTTTTTTGTTTTTTTTTACTAAAATGACCTCATTCCGTAGAGAGAAAAAGGCTTCCATCGTGATTCATAAACGCCAAAAACAGACATGAAACCTTCTTGCAAATGCAAAAAATGTGTTTGTCCTTCTCTTCATTCGTTAGCTGCCTATTTTGTGGTTCACTGAGGATGACGTAATACCATGTCCATACCACTTTTGATTCTGGGATTGGGGTAATCCACAATGTAATTTAAACAGCAAAAACAAAAAAATATATTATGGTCACAAAGGTGATAAGAATCTTCTTCCGTTTGCTTAGGTGGCTAATACTCTAAAGTAAGTCTAAAGATAAAATACATTTGACTAAAGTTTTATGAAATTCTGTTTGTTTTTTGCTGTACATGACTGCCTAACAAACAAAACAAACAAGTGTTACTTATCCTCAATGTAGTCCACAAGTCATATTTGTTGGCATGATATGGTCAGATACTGCTAGCCTTTGCAGTATCGTGTCTGTTGAATTTCTAAATGTTTCACATGTTTGTTTAACAGGTCAAAGAAAGCAACAGCGGATTCAGACTCAACCGAACTGTCCACAAGCAACAACAACAAAGCAATAGAGGACGGTCAGAACAACAACGTGCAACCTGTCTCCTTTTTATCAGGCTAAGTCAAACTGCACTGGAGTTCTCCCCCATCCTCCCACCCTGTTCCTCTAATCTCCCGCCATCGCTTGTACATCAGCACCTGCTGTAAAGTGTCCCTGCAGTGCAAGCACACTGATGTAAGCGGGCCGCTGCGTTGCCTCAACAAATGTTGCAAAGACTTGACAAGTACAGAGTGAAAGAACTGACTCTAAACGGATGTCGCCGCAGATTTTTTGTTTTTCCCTCTGTGTTTGAAGAAAATCTGTTGCTCCTTTACATCACATGCCGATGTAGTCTCAGTTCAAATGTTCTGCTGGACATTTAGTCTAAAATTTGTTTGATTCAACCCAATTTGGGTCAGAACTAGTCCAACTCTAAGCTAGTGAGGTTGGTTTTGATTTGTTTGCATCAGGGCTCTACTGAATGACATACAACTCAGCTGAGATTGCTGACCTGATGGTTTGGTCAAATCTGTAAATGTTCTGCTTTTGTGCTACCCGTACAATTTTTAAACAACGTCTTCAAACTTCAGAGCGAGAAGATTCATTTTTAATATACAACCTTGTTAAATGTAGCAGAGGTTGTTCTTATCGTCCGTTTTAAAACACATTGGCTTTTCAGCCGCAAATGTGTCAAGGCACATGCACTCGCTGTGAAAATAGTGAAGCATCACAGCGGCATGACAAAGAAGAGGAATGACAAAGGATGAGGATGAAGGGCATACAGAATGCTGTATTCTGTTGCCCACAGCAAGGAACAGTTTTTCTTCCACTAGTCAACTCGACTGCAGTGTGCAATCTCCGCCTATTTGGGACCACAACAGAAGTGACAAAAAAGGGATAAAGAAATTTTGGTACCTTTCCCGACTTTTGATAATGGAAACAAAAGTGTCCAGGACTGAGTCGAATCAAAATCTGCTTGCATAAACGCAAGCATGTTTTTGTCGTGTTTTCAAATGAAGTCCTGTCTGGTATGCTTGAGATAAATTAAACACGTATTTGTTCTTCTTGGTTATTTGGGATCTCTTTGCAGCATCTTCACACTTTCATCTTAAAGGAGGCACACTATGCTTTTTTTTCTTTTTTTAAAAAACACACTTCCCAGGTGTGTTAATAACATATATGTGATATTCCTTTGTCAACACATACAGAGGAGAAAGCATTAGAGAACACTCCATCCCTCATTTCTTGTTTTGTATCTAAGGATGTGTCGCTTAAAAGAAGTTAACACCGTTAACACTAACATGTGTATCCAGTAAAACTCAATGCAGCTCTGCTTACCTTTTGCTGTTGAGGACTCTGGCAGTTGGTTGAAGGTGGCTCAGGAGCTAACTTGATGTTGTGGTCGGACAATTACCACGATTGTTTTATACAATGCCGAATAGGTTACTCACAGAAACAGTTTCAGAAATCAGTAGATAAGATTTATTTAATTGTTCAAAATATGTTGTGACCCCACGACAGTTTTCCACAGTACTTGTGGGGATAGTAACCCAACCTTGTGCAAAGTAATTGATGCACCCACCCAATAAGGTTTTTAATTGTCAATATATGCCACAAGAAAGCAGCAAAGCACTACTTTTATGTAATTAATAGATTTATGTCGGAGCAGAAAAAATGCAAAACGAGTGGTATTTCAACCAATTACGGAGGATAGATGCCCTGAAAACGAGCAATTATGAAATGCTATTTTTCATAGTAAGTCCCCAGTAATTCATATTTTGCGTGTACAGTGATAAGGAAACCAGGCCTATTCCCTGCTACTGATTTCTTTGTATGAATGCCTCAGCTGCACATACTGTATGTGATTGTTGTAGTGTGTTATTAGCCATAAAATCACTAGTGAAGCCATCACAAGCATAACAATTGCACTATTCGGTTCACCACCGCTGCACAAATAAATAGTCCAGTTTTCTGCTTTAGTGTGAGCTTGAGGTTGACAGTCTAATACGAAAATATCAGAATATATTTTCAACTTGTGCTAGGCTTTGCAAAAGAATAGTCATCCACTGTAGCATTTATTCTTAAAACCTGTAATGAAAGGAGAGGAGGGTTAAGCTCAGTCTGAGATGCACTGATGTGTCAAATCATTTATTTAATTTTTTTGTTACATTTGTTGTGACGTGTATGAGAAGTTGCCAATGTACATTTGCTTTTCTTTGATTTAGTTTTTATATTTTTTTATGCCTAAGAAAATACTGCATAACCTGTGCAAAGATATTCACGCCTGGGGGGGGGGGTCTATTGCAATGAATTATAATACAGAAATGCTGGCTTTCATCAATGGGGTTTTTAAACCATGCTTAATTTCTTGATGTTACACTGTGCTCAGCCTGATATTTGGATGTGTTTTTAAATGCTTCACCAAAAAAGAAAGATAGGTACAGTGTTTGGATTGACCTTTCTTTTGTTGGTGTTGGTATTTGTTGTTAATGTAACTTAACACGTTGTTTCCTTTCTTTAACTGTACAACGCTGTGGAATAGTTTGACGCAGTCGGCAAATAGAGTGAAAAAGGTTTGCATAACTTAGTGTGTGCTCTATAACGTGTATCTCAGATAAAGTGAACAGGTCTGTGACTCTCAAGATGGAGGTTTTGTTCTCCCTTAGTTGTCTATGTGTGTTTCGTCTGCTTGTCAAAAGCGTGCCTTAAATAATAACGAAACTGTCTTTCCCAACCAATCTGACTTTGTCGTTTGCCTTTCATTGCTACCCATTATTTCAGGATCAAGTCTGTTTTATAGGGCTGCACGATGTTGGAAAAACATGAAATGTGTGATAAGCGTGTTGAATATTGTGATAACCATATTATTGCGATATTGAACATGTATCTAAACACAATAGGTTTTTTATTATCTAATGAAAAAAAATCATGCTGCTGAATAAGTAGATGCAATGTAATATCAAATTTACCAATTGTAAAAACTTACAATTTTCAGTCACAATTTTAAGGTTATTTAGTGTCAGTGAGGCCCCCAGATACTGTCTGTGCGATACGCATATTGCACCTCCCACTATCGCCGTGACAAAATATATTTTTTTAAATATTGTGCAGCTCTAGTTACTAATATTTACTTAACCTTACTTAGGTTAATCAGAAACTACACATTATTGTATTTGGAAGTGCAGAATTTGTGTTGGATATTTATGTATGCCTTGTGCAATGGTACCAGAGTGTACAAACAAAGCTGACCTGAAAGATAATTTGAAGTAAATACAGCATTTTCTGGGCCATAAATCACTCAAACCAGTCCAAAAATGCATAATGAGGTTGAAAAAAAAAATCATACATATCGTACTAGACAACACGTTTTTTTGTGGGTCATTCATTTTACAAAATACTTGATCATTTTGGAAGGCAAGTTAACATTAAAGAAAAAGAAAAACGGACATGGTGAAAGGTGTATGATATATCCTAACACAATGACGGTTATTTAGCTTCACAAAAAAATTTAATTTGAACAGAAAATGTGTCTGGAGTTAATGTTATTGTTTTGGGACTGCTGTCCGTGCTCTGATGAAGCCAGTTGTGCTGCATGAAGCGCAAGCACAAACTCCTGCAAAATCGTTTATATTCTGACCCGAGCGTAGAGACTGTACCGTAACTGCACTGTTGACAAGGCCCACCTGCAGCACGTTGTTTAATCAGCCACTGGCAAACTCATTCCTGTAGCTGTGGCCATCTAAACTTCCCTTTCAAATTTCTTATTCACTCCAAACTTTCTCTCTGCGGCTTTGATTACGATTTTCAGATGCAAATTTCACGACTTGCAGATTATGATTATGAGACCATTATTGTTGCAAAACTATTTACAAAGGCGTATTTTCAATCCAGCAAAGTGTACAAAATCTGTAACCACAATAACCACTGCAGTCACAAATGTGTACCGATGATCTACAATTGCGTAATTGAAGTCACAAATGTGAAACGAGAATCTACGAATACGTACATTGATTTGTATGCACACTTGGCTGCGTTCTTTCATGTGACTTTTACTAGAGTCCTGCCGTGGACGAGTCACAAATGTGTGTGCCAAGTTGCAAACGCGTATCTGGAGACTTTCGTGGCTCCGTTCTGTCTATATGGTGTGCTGTGTTTACTGAATAAATTAATTAGTTTAAGAAATAAGTTTTTAGAAAATGCAATAAATGGAAGCATTGTTAACCTGTCAATTGGCAGGTGTGGGGAAGTTTCATCCGTTTTTTTTTTCTTGCTTCAGTGATTATATTATTTGTCATTTTGTTAGTGTATCGATATGTAATGTTCCTGTTACCACCCCTAGAGGGCACAACATCAAAGCAGAGGAGTCCAAATGCACAGTTGGAAGCTTGCCCACTTGCTTTTTGGTCTGGGTTTGGCGTGGGTACCATGTCTGAAATTTCCCTCTCGATGATGACCGACCTTGTTCTCTTCCAGGAACTTGAGTTTGACGGTGACGTCGGAGCGCAGTCGTTCGCTCTTGTCCTTCTGTACTTGGTACTGCTGTTGCCACGGCCGCCGCATCCCAAGGCCCCAAGATCAACTAATCCAGGTCCGACCAGTACGTGTTGAATTTCAACCAGAGTGGCCGTTTTGTAAAGTTTTGCCCCCAAAAAGACACAACTATGGGAGTACTTTTTTTTTTCTTACCTGGCGTTTTCGTACATCTTGACAGTCATGAGCGTGTCCTCCGTGGTCTTGTTGACCAGCGTGTTGATGCTGCAGACAGAGAAGTTGATGGCGCCCAGCCGAGTCTCACCTTTCCTGCACAGCAGCTTTTGAGTGTTGGCGTTGGAGCCGAACTGGTCCTGCGGAGACGGTATGATGTTCGGGAACCACAATGACAAACAACAGGATGAAACAGGATTTGCAAGGAACTTGGTTAAGATTTGAATGGTCCCACACTCAACTATGGCGGCTGTTTACAACATTACTGAACATACAGTGTATCCCGTTTACGCTACAAACGAGTTGGGCATTGATGTGAGATCTCCTGTGGACATATTTACAGCTTTTTTTTTCTTTAATATATATACTTTGCTGTTTTGTTTTGTTTTTTGCTCCTGAATTTTGTTCATTAATGGCTCCACGCTTTATTCGACTGAGACGTTTATTTCTGTCTGTTTACTTCATGACTGATTTTACGGCAACTCGTTCAGGCACAAAACAACTCGGGAATGTTCTGGATACATGTTCACAAGGAATCACTAAAAATGAATGGCAACCTGGTAAGGCTGCCAACTATTTGGCCTCTGTGAGGAATTTCTTTACCTTCTTTTTTTTTTCCATTACTCTGCACTCAACGCTGTCTATTGCTTCTCCTCACAGGGGTCGCGGGATGCTGGAGCCTATCCCAACTATCTTCGGGCAGTAGACAGGGTCACATTTCGGGCTAATTGTTCACTGACCTAGAAGTTTTAGAGTCCCTAGTAGGGTCGTACAGATTTGTTTATATTACGACGGTGTAAACTTTTTGAATTAATTTAATAGAGGGTAACAAGACCTGTCATTAGTAAGTTCTTTGCCGTTCATTCAATATATAACAGGAGTGGAAAAAATGAAATAAATCATAAGAATAACAAAAATAGAATTGAACTTCAAGGATTTATTGTAATAATTCATGAATCAACAGTCAATTCCGCCAGACGCGGGATACAACATATGATCATGTAAATCACAGAATTACTGCATTAATCAAATTAATTGAATCATGGTTGATAAAAGTAATAATCAAGAAAAATACTTATTATAAAGACAATAATTCAAATAACTCATGAATCAACAGTCAATTCCGCCAGACGCGGGATACAACAGATAATCATTTAAATCACAGAATTACTGCATTAATCAAATTAATTGAATCCTGGTTGATAAAAGTAATAATCAAGAAAAATACTTATAAAGACAATAATTCAAATAATTCATGAATCAACAGTCGATTCCGCCAGACGCGGGATACAACAGATAATCATGTAAATCACAGAATTACTGCATTAATCAAATTGAATCCTGGTTAATAAAAGTAATAATCAAGAAAAATACTTATTATAAAGACAATAATTAAAATAATTTCCGCCAGACGCAGGATACAACAGATAATCATGTAAAACACAGAATTACTGCATTAATTATTAATTAAATCCTGTTTAATAAAAGTAATAATCAAGAAAAATAGTCCTAAAGTGTTAATCCTGATTGAATTAACATTTAGTCTAACAAAAGCAAAAAACAGAAATGGGTAATAAGTGAGTAAATACGTGAGTCTAATTTAGGGGAGCTTTCAAGGGTGATCCATTCTTAAAACGCCCGAGGTCTGAGATTAGGACAATTGACTGGTTCTCCTCTCTATACGCGCGATTTCTTGTTTAATTACCTTATCGAAGCAAAGCAAAGAGACAAAATCCCAAACCAGAAAAATGCTATTATTCTTCCGTCAGCATGTCCCCCTGAAATCCACCGATGTCTTTACAGAAATTTCTCTAAGGCAGTACTTCTCAATTATTTTTGTTACGCCCCCTCCCCCCGAGCAAGAAGAAAATCACCACCCCCACCACCACCACCCACTCTCCACAGCAAATATAAATTAATACTCGCTGTACACAATGAGGAATGAGCGGGCCACTGCCAACTACTGGAGTGGATGTGTAATGACACTTCATTGTAGTACCCCCCTCAATAACGCACAAAAGCTATTCTAATACAGATTCGTTTTTCAGTAATTCTGTGTAGTTGATTCAACATTCAAGATGAAATAAAAGCAAAAATCACTCTGTAATACTGGATAATCTTAATCATTGTAAGGCACATGTAAATGAAATGGAAATGAAAGGCATTGATTTTAGTATGTGTAGGTTTTAACTTTAAGGCATAGTTTGAGCTGTCCATGTGCAATTCTAAGGCAATATGTTGAGCTGGCGAGTTCTCAAAATTCAAATTGACTATGTCGACATCTAGTGTCCAATTCAAGATGTGCCTTCTAAGGCTGATTTTGCTAAATTGATATATCCCATCTTATCTTGCTTTATTTATTTGTTCCATACAAAAAAAAACACAATCAATGCTAATTTCACAGGATGCACTGAAGAAATAATCCAAAACAGTCAAATGACATGGAAAAAAAAAAAAGCAGTAGCTATCCTTGCCATCCAGCTGACGCCGTTGTCGCTGAGCACGTAAGGCGGGTGACGAGCTAAACGACAGCAGGAAACTCAGGTCAGCACAATGGCAATTTGGAAAATGGACATTTACCAAAGCGGTCAGCAGGCGAGTGTGCTTACATTTACTTTTCTACTTCCAAGGCCACCAGTTTTTCAACTTATCCATAATCCCCATCTGCAACAAAAACAAGGACAGGTGATCACATTTTGCACAGAAACTTGGAGCGAATGCCAAAGAGCGGACACTGAACTGAAAGGCTGTGGAATGTGTACAACTCTACAAACATGGCAGCGATGGCCAACTGGCTGCCCCAGATTGCACAACAACTCAAATAATGCTTTGATTTTTTCTTTTTCTTCTATACGTTTTATACTAGACCGGGAGGGTGGGTGCAAATCCCAGAGAAAACAGAAGCCTCCTACCCCAAATGTTAAAAGAAAAAAGAAAAACAAAACGCACAAATATGCCAATCTGCGGGTGCTCAACTGCAACTACTACATTCACCACAAGGTGAAGATTTATTCTTCTTTTGCTTAATTATCTTGGCGGTCACCTGCTTAGTAGTCATGGTGGTCATTGCCTTGGTGGTCGTTGTCTTGGTGGTCGGCCACTTAGTTTCCTTCGGCCACCAAGATTTCTTCTTCTTCTTCTGCTTAATTATCTTGGCGGTCACCTGCTTAGTAGTCATGGTGGTCATTGCCTTGGTGGTCGTTGTCTTGGTGGTCGGCCACTTAGTTTTCTTCGGCCACCAAGATTTCTTCTTCTTCTTCTGCTTAATTATTTTGGCGGTCACCTGCTTAGTAGTCATGGTGGTCGTTGCCTTGGTGATCGTTTTCATGGTCGGGGGCTTAGTTGACATGCCCGACTGTGCGATGTTGCCAGCTGGACTACCCCGTCCTACCGCGGACTTGACTGAGGCAATTGCATGATGCACTTTGGGCATCTTACACATAAAGCTGTTGAGTTGCGAGCAGATCATCATCTCCCATCTACCAGACTGGAAGTCAAATGTGAAAGATTTCAATGAATTGTGCAGTGTTGACAAAATCTCTCTGGAGAGTGGATACTTCACCTCCATACGCACCTGGTATAACGTCGCCATGCAAAACCTCTTGAACAGGTGGGTAGGTTGGTCTCGAGCCCATTTGGTGAAAGTCAACATGTTGCGGTCCGACCACACAAGTTTGCCACGCTCTACCAGGTCGTTCAGTCCGGTCCACATGTCACTGGTGGCTGCAGAGGACGGATAGGAACAAAGCTCTCTTTACGTTCTATCAAGTAGTTGTGGTGGGGACCGTTCGATGTTGCACGCACTTAAGTTCATGACTTGTTCCAGCCACGCCTGCTCCACCTCTGAGAGGATGGACACGAGTTCGGCACTGAGACTCATGCAGGTGGTCTGAGCATTGATCCACGTCTTTTTGTCCTCAAAACGTTTGTAGCAGACATCTGCAAACTCCTCCCAGTCACGCCCCAGGCATCTCGGCTCTGCACATGGAGATACCGTGTTGTGGTTAGTTGATGTAGAAACATGACAAAATACGTTCTATTCTTGGCTCTCCTACTCACCCCCGTCCGCAAAAGTGTAAGACAAAGACATTTTGCTGCTATATCTGCAGAGAGAAAAGTGAGAATGAGCTGGGCCTCTCAATTGGACTCGCCAGTGAAATGTGACAGCGCACTGCATCGAGGTGATCCCGTTGCTAGTGGAGCCAGCGTAGACGTTCTGTGGTGGCGCGTTCAGCAAAGTCACATCTCCTCCAAGTTCGCTCAGAATGACGCCCGAGTGAATAGCGGCCGCGCAAATGTGAGAGTCCTGCACTCGCAGAAAGTCAGTGTCAAAGACGGGAACACAACCGGAATACAATTGCCTACCTGATCGTAGACCGCAGTTCCATAGACACCGTGTTTAGATTTGGCGCAGCCTGGTGGGCAATGGACCCTGCAAAAGACGCGGGTGTTACGAGGTGATGACAGGAAGGGGACGATAGCGCAGGAAAGGCCGTCTCTGACTCACGTCATTGGACCGTCAGTGAAGCTGAGGCTGGCAGGTGTGCTGGCACAGGAGGTCACACCTGTCGGACGTTAGGTGAAATCAGGGGTGACAAACTCATTCACCACAATTTGACAATCAAGTTATATCTTGTTTTTTTTTGTTCATGAGCGAGGGGAAGATGCAGCGGCAGAACGACAGGCGGATCGGTACAGCCTCTGCAGTGATGCAGACTCTGTATCGGTTTGTTGTGGTGAGGAAGGAGCTGAGCTGAAAGGCCAAGCTCTCAGTATACCGGCCGATCCACGTTCCTACCCTCACCTACCATCACGAGCGTGGCTGTGCATGAAAAAAAAGGAAAAGGGTTCCAGCAATGGTCCCTCTAATTTTCCATGCGTCAGAGCATTCAGTCCCTGAGCATCCCTTGGACCTCAGTGCCCAATTACAAACCGTCTACATATGAAAATAAAAATAAAACAAAGCATTAATAGAGATTTGTGATTTATCTACAGCGGACTGAAAGTGCCAAAATTAAATAAATACACCATGAAATTAAAATTGTCAATGTTACATTTATTAAATATGTAATTAAATAAATAAATGCGCCTTTAATTCATTAAATTACCAATGATTTCATGAAAAAAAATCGATATAATAATTATTTATGTATTTAAGTCCCATGTTGCAGTGTGGCTGAGACAAGATTTGAGTTAGCCCCGTCCACTAACTTTGATAAGCGAGTTTCACAGATAAAAATAATTCATGAAACACTGCAATGCGGGCAGAAATAATTGATTAAATACAGAAATTCACAAATAATTATATATTTTACATAGAATCATTGATTATTTAATTAATGACAAATGTATTCATTTACGTCTACATTTAATGAATAAATGAACCATTTAATTGATTCATGCCAATTTTAATTCAACATTTCATGGTGTATTTATTGAATTTTGGTGCTTTAATCCTCCATAAAAATCAGCCTTACTGATAACAACCATCATTTTCAACATAATTTATTTATTTTATCTGTTTCAATACGGTCCCACATTATCCACTCATAAATAACTAAAATCATGCCATCTAATACAACACAGAACAATTCTAAGTCACCGGACCTCTGAAAAACAGAAACCTACGTCCATATTTGGACTCCCTGAATAGAGCCGTCTGTGTGTCGTCTGCAGCGGCACGTCAGTGGTGAGCATGAGTGTATGTGTGTGCTTCAAACTAGAGTAGAACAATAGTGAGTGTGCGTCCTAAGTTGCGCGACTGAAATTCTCAGGAAAGTGGGAATAGTGTGTTGCCCTGTCTGCAGATTTAACTGCGGTGGAAATGAAGGAATGCATATAGAAATGTAACGCGTGTGCGTGGTGCGCGCCGTCGCCATGTGCGCTGAGAAGGTGAGAGCAGTACACATTTGCTCCCGTGCGCAGCTCAGAGGGAACATTGGTTCTCAGCACCGCAATCTCCTTTGAAGTGAAGCTGTTGACTGATATCTGCAATAATCAATCTCTGAAAAGGAGCCTCAGTATCACGTCAAATCATGAGTACAAGGCAATTTCAGAATGTCGGGGAAGTGGTCGTCAGTGTGCCATTTCATGGAAAAAATTAAGAACAGTTACTCTGAAACAACAAAGTGAACGTGTTCTCTGTCCTCACAGGCCAGATTGCACCTCGGATTGACACGCCTGGGTTAAATCAAGTCATATGTTTAACAAGGTTTCTTCTCACAGCAGTGGCCTGTCTTGCTCACCGTCTAGCGCGCATCCTAAGACATCAAAGCGAAGGCCGAAGTTCTCGCGATCCTCCAGCGGCAGGATGCGGATGTGCCGAGCAGAAATGGGCGTGTCTAGCAGGTGCGTGACTCCAGTCTTCAACTAGAACCAAAACATCTCCATGTTTGCATTGAATGACAACAGCCAGGATGGCAAGGGCAGAGTCAGATTAGCTGGCTGGCAGCCCGCCCGCTCACCATCCCATCAGTGTGGTTAGTCCAGGTGGCCCCGTCAGGACTAAACTGCATCTGAAGTTTGCTGAACCACTCAGAGAGGTCATCGTACTCACACCCCTTGGTCATAATCCCTGTCACCATTCTCAATTGGTGGAGGTCCACCTGAATCCAGCTGTCGGTAGCTGAAGAGGAAAACGTTTGATGGATCAGGACACCAAGCTGCGAACGTATGAATTTTCTACGTACGCTTTTTTGACGGAATCCAGCAGTGTTGCCCATTCAGACGAGCTTTGTTGGCTTCATAGTGCTTAAGAGAGGAGGAGGCTGAAAACGGCCTGTCTGTAATTCTTCCAGTCATGACCAGACTTTCAAGACACACTGAAGAAAGCCAAAAGCAGGTAGCGCAGTGCACTTATTAAATGTCTGCCCACCCGCCCTTAGCGAGGGTCCTTGTGTCACTTCTAGATTTTGTTGAGACTCATTCATTGCATTCTTTCTTGGGCATTTCTCCAAGACAACATCAAGGAACGAGATGCAACTCTTACCTTTCTGTTCGCAGCTGTAGACGATGTGAAGGTATTTGAAGATGGCAGGGCAGGGGTCTTGCTTCAAGGGTCTAAGAGCGCAACTCTGACGGTTGTCACACACTTTCCTGAAGTGAGGGAGGACGTTTTCCATCATGCAACTCCCTGCAAGTCATGACACGTCTGTGGTTATGCCAAGCTCATGTTAAGTTCCTGGTGACCACGGCAAACCGTCTGGCCAATACGTTGGTGCCAATTTGGAGGGATCTCAAACATTGCGTCAAACACAACCTGTGAAGGTCGATTCTTGAGTCTTTGCGTCTGATCCTGGCAGATGTGAACAGACATCGCGGCGCCTCCGTCCGTAGAAGGCCGACTGGATGCGGATGATGCGATCAGCAGGACATTCAATTCTATTCCTCTCACCCTGGCAGAGAAGCTTCTCCACAAAGCCTGCAAGAGCATCATCGTGTCAGTTTTGTCTTGCCTCATCTCAAGCCACAGTTCAAAGAGACTTACCGTCATGAGGCAGCATATGTTTTGACATCTCTCCTGCAAAATGAAAGCAAAAGGTGGATGTCAACACGTGACGAGAATCAGTGGGGCTTTATCACATCTTACCTTGTGCTGGTCTCTTGCAGATGTAGCCTTTGTTGTTCTCGCAGTTGTCGGCTTTCCAGTAGCCGCTGTCAGTGAGTAAGGAAAGACAGGGTCCAGCAGAGTTGGCATCGGGGTTACCTGGAAGGAGACGACTAACGTAAGCGTGCCCCTGGTTCTTCGAATGTAGCCAGTTTTGAGACCGACCTGCGTGCACAAAGCTGAACGAAGATCCGTCAGCCCACTTGCTGCCGTCTTCATTGATGAAGCGATTGGCGCCCAACCACACAGAAGTACCGCTGACCGACAGAGGCTTGAAGAGAGCTTTGGGTAAAAGGAAAACATGCAACAAGAGTTGGAGCCATCCCAAAAGTGTAATAGTCAGGGTCGGGGCTGGTCGGACTGACTGCTGCCAAGATGGTCGGGGTTAGCATGTGAGCCACACACAACAGGTCCGACTGTGGAGCCACACACAGTGTGAATAATTGCACAGGACAACAGAAAAAAAATTCTTGAATTGTTCTCAGGTTGTATTAAATATAATAAAGTCGTCACGAAAACAGTGAGTATCTTGTGCGCTGTTTCCATTGAATACATACTGAGAAATTTGCAGCAACAGTAACGTAAAAAAAAAGCCTTTTCCCGACATTTGTCGATGGAAAAAGCAAATAGACAACGGATTCACTTCATGGTTGGGTCCTTACTTTCCAAAGTAAAGGCATAACCCGAAACTTACAAGCAACGGTCTGCCCATGGTTACGAGGTTAAGAGAAAGGTCAGCACTAGTCTTCTTAATTGCTACCATGTCACCTTTCTGTTTGCAGGTGTTGATTGTACTAGCCTATTGGGTGCTGCACACACCTCTCACCGTACTGTCTCAATTGTGAGTGCGCAAACAAGTTGCCAGGTAGCCGGACATGCGTACAATCATAGTCGACTCTTCTTACGACAGCAAATTAGTGGGATTTTGCTTCTCTGGAAGCTAAGCTAAAACTTTGTCCTGGAAAAAACATTCAGCGCAATTTTCGATTTATCATGCCAATTTCAGCTTTCATCAGCATAAAAGTCTTTTTTTCAAATTGTTCCCTTGTGTAATCAAGGAGTTGGCGATTAATTGGTTACTTTGACACCTCCTACTTTTATTTGCAGAAGCCCCAGCAGTGTGTGTGGTGCAAATGCGGACTCGTACACAAAAGGAACTCATGAATGAAAAAAAAGAGGGTGAGGTGAGGTGAGGGAAAAGAAGCCGTGAAGCATAACAAGAATGAATTGCAATAATTAACGACACGATCACTGTGCAAATGAAGTAGAGAATCGTTCTGCAATTTAAGATGGAATTGATAATTTTTTACGTGTCATCTTACCGTGTACGAAGCGCTGCTCGTGCAAGTCGGTGATGCTGAGCAGGTTCCCTCCGAGACGTTGGCAGTCGTCTTGGGCCTGCTTCCAGGTCTTGGTGGACTTGCGGTTGAACAGGTAGCAGAAGTTGTCGGAGGGGCCGTCCAGCCACAAGCCGCATTTGTCAGTCCAGCCTGCAAGCGAGACGGCGCTTGAAAGCAAAGTCGCACGAGCGACAGGCGACCTGTTGACCCCAGTTTGCGACACCCACCTGGAAGAAGTTCAGGTCCTTGGCGCTTGGCTGCAGTGATGCAAGAAAGAGCACAATATGAACGAGCGCACGACAAGATGACGTGCAAAGTGAGCACTCTGGACTTTTTGACCTTTTTGGCAGAAAAATGGCTCCGTGGAAGTGCAGGAGCCGCCATAGAGTTGTCCTCCAGTACTTAATAATGCACAATCTCCTGGCGTGTTCGCCCAATCGTGGTAGTCCTGCGGACAACATTGTGGAAGAGACTGAAGCGTGGTTCCACTCGGTCTGGTCGGCTTCCCGTGGTTCCTCCACAAGTACTCAAATGATGAAGTAAATTTCTTGCCTTAACTCACTCGTTGGTTGTTTTCGAAGAACAACTTAGTATTTAGCAAAATGGCAATCTTAATTCAACCTTAAAATTGATGCTTTTTCTGCTCATTCAACATTTTTCCAGCTTTGACAAATGTCTCACATTGCAGTAAATGTTTCACTTACAGAAGGTGTACCATCACTCCACTCATAGTTGAACCTCTTCTTGTTCTTCTTGATGCCAAGGTAAATACTTTTATGCATGTGTTCTTGAAGAAAGGACAACAAGAGCTTTAGCAAAAGAGCAGCCAACCTTGTTGGATGTGGAAAAGCACTGAGGGACGATTACTGCCGTCGTCAGTTCGTCTTGGTGCTCACCAGCCAAGAATTTGCCGTCTTTTCGAGAGTGGATGCTGGCCAGGTGACCTCCTTCAGCGACACAGAACTCCTCAGCCGCCTGCCAAGTTCTCTCTGTCTCCTCGTAACCAGAGCAATACTCGCCAAACAGGAAGTGGCCAGGGTCGCAGTTGGAAGCTGAAGCCCCAAAGAAATATTTGTTAGGAAACCATGACGGATGCTGAAGGTGGACCAAGAATTGTTGCTGCAACTCACTCTCCATTGGAATGAAAACGTAACCGTCGCCTTTACACGGCCGTCCGTCCGGGCAGCCTGCAGGATGACGACGTGATTGCGCTTTTCTCCTTTCAACATCAACATGACAACGGATGTGCAGACTTACCGCTCAGCGGCCGTTCGCACATGTACGCCAGGGAAGAAGCGCACAGGCCAGACCTCCACTTGCCAGGCTCTGCCCATCCTCCTTGTTTGACGTACGCGCAGGACTCAACGTTGGAGCTGTCGGGAGAAGTCATGAAGCAAGACACACGAGGACTAATGGCCCTCCTTTCTGATCAAACGTCAGCAAAAGTCCTTTTTCCTCATCATGTGTGGGCTCTCATACATTTACCTTTCGGGGTGATTTGTGGCCCAGTTGATGTGGGTTGCCATCACATTTGTGTTGGACCAAGTCCAGGCCTGGCTTCCATTTTTCAAGTGACACCAGACCTCATCGCATTCCTGCGGAAACCGATGCAGGTTGTCAATGGAGTACCGCTCCGGAGTCACCGGCCGCTTGCGCTTCCATCTCACCAGATTGGAGAGTCCCAGCCAGAAGCGGGTCATCTCGCCCATTGCCTTCTTCACGAATTGTTCCTCGTCCTTTGAGTTGATTGAGACCAGGTCGCCACCCTCCAGGATGCAGTCGTGACGGGCCCCCAGCCAACCGTTGGGGGCGGCCATCTTCTTGTAGCAGCTGGAGCCGTACTTCAGCCACCCAAAACCACACGGGTTGGCTGAGGACACGTTTGGGGGATTAGTCTCTCCTGACAGATTTGTGCAGTTTGGGTGTGCACTCGCATATTTTTGTGTGTAATGGCTGTCATCCTGGCCACCCCATTGAAACAAAATGCAACTCCCCTGACAGTTACTCAACTCACCAATTATTTCGTGTGATATAATTAAGACACTTGAGGATGAAGATGGAAACAAAAGTAGTCCAAATAGGCGACTGTGTTTTTGAGTTGCTCCTCATGTTGCTTTTTTTGAGAGACGTAAAATGTTTAAGACTTATTTCATGTGCTGCCCTCAGTCATGCCATTTTTGTCTTGCTTCTTATCAAGTCGCAATTCAAGGAGACTTACCGTCAGGAGATGACTGAAGCGCTTGCTTCTCTCCTGCAAAACAAAGGGTGGACGTCAACACGTGACGAGAATCAGTGGGGCTTTATCACATCTTACCTTGTGCTCGTCTCTTGCAGATGTAGCCTTTGTTGTTCTCGCAGTTGTCGGCTTTCCAGTAGCCGCTGTCAGTGAGTAAGGAAAGACAGGGTCCAGCAGAGTTGGCATCGGGGTTTCCTGGAAGGAGACGACAGATCGTAAGCGCGCCTCCGGTTTTTCGAATGTAGCCAGTTTTGAGACCGACCTGTGTACAAGCGGACGAAGCTGAACGAAGATCCGTCAGCCCACTTGCTGCCGTCTTCATTGATGAAGCGATTGGCGCCCAACCACACAGACGTACCGCCGACCGGCAGAGGCTTGAAGAGAGCTTTGGGTAAAAGGAAAACATGCAACAAGAGTTGGAGCCATCCCAAAAGTGTAATGGTGAGCTTTAGGGCAGCTTGGTTTGACTGCTGCCAAGATGTTTTAGTGTGTGAGGCACACACAACAGGTCGGGCTGTGGAGCCACACAGTGTGAATAATTGCACGGGACAGCAGAAAAAAATGAGTTAGCAAACAAGTTGCCACGTAGCCACATGGGCTCAATCATAAGCAAATATGGTTTTTTGCTTCTTTGGATTCTCAGCTGTGGAGAAAAAAACTTTGTCCTGGAAAAACGGCTTGGTGCGACGACAACAGACTGCAACTCAACATTGCAAAAACAAAGGAGATCGTCATCGACTTCAGGAGGAACAAGACGGTGCCGCCCCCCTCTGCATCAACGGCGCGTGTGTAGAGAGGGTCTACACGTTCAAGTTCCTGGGAGTACAGATCTCCGATGAGCTTTCTTGGACACACAACACCACAGCAGTGGTAAAGAAGGTCCACCAGCATCTGCACTTCCTGAGAGTCTTCGGGAAATTAAACCTGGACAGGAAGCTGCTGCTGGCCTTCTACCACTCGTCCATCGAGAGTCTGCTGACCTACTGTGTCTCCACTTGGTACAGCGGCTGCACTGAGGCGGACAGAGTGAGGCTCCAGAGGACGTCAAAACAGCGCAAAGGATTATTGGCTGCTCTCTCCCCTCACTGTCGGACATCTACACCGCCCGGTGCCTCAGCAGGGCTCTCAACATCGTCAAAGACAATACCCACCCAAACTCACAACTGTTCGACCTGATGCCCTCTCGCAGCGCTACAGGTGCATCAAATCAAGGACTAATAGACTGAGAAACAGTTTCTTTCCAAGAGCCATCTCCATTCTAAACTCTCTCACACACACACGACCACCCTTACCTTGCAGAACAGCGAGTGATGTGTTTTTATATATCCTATTTCGCATTATTTTCCATCTCACTATTTATTCTCTTATTCATCTAATTTATATATTTAATTGAATTATTGTTGTATTGCACTGGAGAGGGGAGCTCTCTAATCTCGTTGCACACTTGAGTACAATGACAATAAAGGGATTTCTGATTCTGATTTCTGATTCTGAAGACACTTGTTATTTGTGACAAAAAGATTACTTGCCTTGCCTCCATTATTGGAGCAAAAGGATTTCCTCAAATTGGATCGCGTTTCAATTTCTTTCCCGTATAAATGACATTATTCGAATAAATATCGTCTTTCGAGGTCCTTTTATTCTTGTAAGAACCTTTGTTGCACAAAAATGATGCTTTTGTTCTGTTTTAAATTTTCCAACTTTGCCAAATGACTGTCACCCTGCCGTAAACGTTTGACTTACTGCAGTGGTTTTGTCACTCCACTTGAACACGTTGCCCGATTTCTTGAATCCTACATGAGGCATCGATGTTGACTGCCTGTGATCTTGAGGAAAGACAACAAGAGCTTGAGGAAAAGAGCATCCATCCTGTTGAAAAGCACTGTGGGATGATTGCAGCCGTCGTCAATGAGTCTTGGTGCTCACCAGCCAAGAATTGGGCGTCTTTTTGTGAGTGGACGCTGGCAAGATGACCTCCTTCAGCGACACAGAACTCCTCAGCGTCATGCCAAGTTCTCTCTGTCTCCTCGTAACCGTAGCAATACTCGCCAAACAGGAAGTGGCCAGGGTCGCAGTCGGAAGCTGAAGCCCCAAAGAAATATTTGTTCGGAAACCATGACGGATGCTGAAGGTGGACCAAGAATTGTTGCTGCAACTCACTCTCCAATGGTAGAAAAATGTAGCCGTCGCCTTTACACGGCCGTCCGTCCGAGCAGCCTGCAGGAAGAAGACGTGATTGCGCTTTTCTCCTTTCAATGGCAACATGCCGACGGATGTGAAGGCTTACCGCTCAGCGGCCGTTCGCACATGTACGCCAGGGAAGAAGCGCACAGGCCAGACCTCCACTTGCCAGGCTCTGCCCATCTCGCCCCTTGGTTGACGTACGCGCAGGACTCAACGTTGGAGCTGTCGGGAGAAGTCATGAAGCAAGTACTAATGGCCCTCTTTTCTGATCAAATGTCAGCAAAAGCCTTTTTTCCCCCCATCATGTGTGGGCTCTCATACATTTACCTTTCGGGGTGATTTGTGGCAAAGTTGATGTGGGTTGTAATCACATTTGTGTTCGACCAAGTCCAGGTCTGGCTTCCATTTTTCGAGTGACACCAGACCTCGTCGCATTCCTGCGGAAACCGATGCCGGTTGTCAAAGAAGTACCGCTCCAGAGCCACCGGCCGCTTGCGCTTCCATCTCACCAGATTGGAGAATCCCAGCCAGAAGCGGGTCTTCTCGCCCATTGCCTTCCTCACGAATTGTTCCTCGTCCTTTGAATTGATTGAGACCAGGTCGCCGCCCTCTACGACGCAATTGCGACGGGCCCCCAGCCAACCGTTGGGGATGGCCATCTTCTTGTAGCAGCTGGAGCCGTACTTCAGCCACCCATAACCACACGGGTTGGCTGAGAACACATTTGGGGATTAGTTTGGTGGCACACTCGCATGTTCTTGCGCTTCATATAGTTCCACACGTGGGCATGAGGTGGTGCCATTGAGGCATCGCAGCAAGTCAGCCATTTTGTCAGGACGGCGGGAGCGGCTATTTTTAGGGCCACTTTGGCCATTTCTGGGGTTCCTTCCAAGACAAATGAACTTGTCCTCCGCATTTTGTCTGACCACCATCAAACAGGAATCTCCCTTCATTACGTTAGCCATAACTGTCAATGTCTTATTTTCATGTTTTCATGCACGTTGCTTTTTCTTGAGAGACGTAAAATGCTTGAGACTTATTTCATGGGCTGCCCTCAGTCATGCCATTTTTGTCTTGCTTCTTATCAAGTTGCAATTCAAGAAGACTTACCGTTCGGAGAAGACTTAAGCGCTTGTTTCTCTCCTGCAAAATGAAAGCAAACGGTGGACGTCAATTCGTGATGAGGATCAGTGGGGCATTCTCACATCTTACCTTGTGCTCGTCTCTTGCAGATGTAGCCTTTGTTGTTCTCGCAGTTGTCGGCTTTCCAGTAGCCGCTGTCAGTGAGTAAGGAAAGACAGGGTCCAGCAGAGTTGGCATCGGGGTTTCCTGGAAGAAGACGACAAACGTAAGCGCGCCCCTGGTTTTTCGAATGTAGCCAGTTTTGAGACCGACCTGTGTACAAGCGGACGAAGCTGAACGAAGATCCGTCAGCCCACTTGCTGCCGTCTTCATTGATGAAGCGATTGGCGCCCAACCACACAGAAGTACCGCTGACCGACAGAGGCTTGAGGAGAGCTTTGGGTAAAAGGAAAACATGCAACAAGAGTTGGAGCCATCCCAAAAGTGTAATAGTCAGGGTTAGGGCTTCTCGGCTTGACTGCTGCCAAGATGTTTTAGCATGTGAATAATTGCACAGGACAACAGAAACAATTTTCTTGAATTGTTCTCAGGTTGTATCAAATATAATGCAGTCATCATGAAACTAGAGTATCTTGTACACTGTTTAAATTGAATTCATACTGAGAAATTTGCAGCAATAATAACATAAAAAAAGCATTTTCCCGACATTTGTCGATGGAAAAAGCAACTGGACACCAGATTCACTGACTGGTTGCGTCCTTGCTTTCCAAAGTAACCCGAAACTCATAAGGAACGGTCGGCCCATGGTTACGAGGTTAAGAGAAAGGTCAGCACTAGTCTACTTAATTGTTACCATGTCACCTTTCTGTTTGCAGGTGTTGATTGTACTAGCCTATTGGGAGCTGCACACACCTCTCACCGTACTGTTTCAATTGTGATTGCGCAAACAAGTTGCCAGGTAACCGGACATGCGTACAATCGTAATCTGCTTTTCTTACTACAGCAAATAGTGGAATTTTGCTTCTCTGGAGGCTAAACTGAGGAGAAAAAAAACTTCATCCAGGTAAACCTTTCCAATCAACATGCCAATTTCAGCTTTCATCAGCGTAAAAATTTAAAGCAGCAGAATTTTTGTTTCCGAATTGTTCGAGTGCAATCATTAATCGGTTACTTTTGACACCTCCTACTTTTATTTGCATAAGCCCCTGCAGTGTCTGTGGTGCGAATGCGTGCTCGTGCACGACCGGCACTCATGAATGAAAAAAAGACAGGTGAGGGAAAAGAAGCCGTGAAACATCACAAGAATGAATTGCAATAATTAACGACACGACCACTGTGCGAATGATGCAGAGAATCGTTCTGGAATTTACGATGCAATTGAACATTTCTGATGGAGACGGCCATCTTACCGTGTACGAAGTGCTGCTCATACAAGTCGGTGATGCTGAGCAGGTTCCCTCTGAGACGTTGGCAGTCGTCTTGGGCCTGCTTCCAGGTCTTGGTGGACTTGCGGTTGAACAGGTAGCAGAAGTCGTCGGAGGGGCCGTCCAGCCACAAGCCGCATTTGTCAGTCCAGCCTGCAAGCGAGACGGCGCTTGAGAGCAAAGTTACATGAGCGACAGGCGACAACATGTTGACCGCATTTTGCGACGCCCACCTGGCAGAAGTTCAGGTCCTTGGCGCTTAGCTGCATGGAATGCGAGAAAGAGCAAAATATGAGAGCGCACGACAAGATGACGCGCAAAGTGAGCACTCTGGACTTTTTGACCTTTTTGGCAGAAGAATGGCTCTAAGGAAGTGCAGGAACCACCATAGAGTTGTCCAGAAGATGAAAGTAGCGCACAGTCTCCTGAAGGACTGCGTGGGTCCCATGAGTGGTAGTTCTGTGGACGACATTGGGTGTCAGGCGGAATGCTCGAACTTAACTGTCAATCAAGATACATATTTGTGAAAAAATGCAAAATTCCTCTAAAAGTGACTCTTGAGGTTTTGAACCAACGCAAGTGTCAGTTGATTACTTGCCTTGCCTCGAACAATGTAGTAAAACACTTTCCTCAAATCTCATCACGTTTCACTTTGTTTCCCCGTATAAATGACATTATTTCAAAAAATATCATCAGTAGTGGTCATTTTATACTTTAACGAAACATTGTTGTGCGAAAATGACGCTTTTCAAGCTTTGTCAAAAGACTTTGACTTACTGCAGTGGTTTTGTCACTCCACTTGAACACGTTGCCTGATTTCTTGAATCCTACATGAGGCATCGATGTTGACTGCCTGTGATCTTGAGGAAAGGACAATAAGAGGTTTAGTACAAGAGCAGCCAACCTTGTTGGATGTTGAAAAGCACTGAGGGACGATTGCTGCCGTCATCAGTTCGTCTTGGTGCTCACCAGCCAAGAATTTGCCCTCATGCCATGAGTGGATGCTGGCCAGGTGACCTCCTTCAGCGACACAGAACTCCTCAGCCGCCTGCCAAGTTCTCTCTGTCTCCTCGTAACCATAGCAATACTCGCCAAACAGGAAGTGGCCAGGGTCGCAGTCGGAAGCTGAAGCCCCAAAGAAATATTTGTTAGGAAACCATGACAGACGCTGATGGTGGAACAAGAATTGTTGCTGCAACTCACTCTCCAATGGTAGAAAAATGTAGCCGTCGCCTTTACACGGCCGTCCGTCCGGGCAGCCTGCAGGAAGAGGAAGACGACGTGATTGCGCTTTTCTCCTTTCAACGACAACTTGACGACGGATGTGCAGGCTTACCGCTCAGTGGCCGTTCGCACATGTACGCCAGCGAAGAAGCACACAGGCCAGACCTCCACTTGCCAGGCTCTGCCCGTCCCCCTTGGTTGACGTACGCGCAGGACTCAACGTTGGAGCTGTTGGGAGAAGTCATGAAGCGAGACACACGAGGACTAATGGCCCTCTTTTCTGACGTCAGCAAAAGTCCTTTTTCCTCATCATGTGTGGGCTCTCATACATTTACCTTTCGGGGTGATTTGTGGCCCAGTTGATGTGGGTTGCCATCACATTTGTGTTGGACCAAGTCCAGACCTGGCCTCCATTTTTCAAGTGACACCAGACCTCATCACATTCCTGCGTAAACCGTTGCCGGTTGTTAAAGAAGTACCGCTACAGAGCCACCGGCCGCTTGCGCTTCCATCTCACCAGATTGGAGAATCCCAGCCAGAAGCGGGTCTTCTCGCCCATTGCCCTCTTCACAAAATCTTCTTCCTCCTTCGTGGTGATGGAGACCAGGTCGCCGCCCTCCAGGACGCAGTCGTGACGGGCCCCCAGCCAACCGTTGAGGACGGCCATCTTTTTGTAGCAGCTGGAGTCGTACTCCATCCACCCATAACCACACGGGTTGGCTGAGGACACATTCGGGGGATAAGTCTCATCTGACAGATTTGTGCAGTTTGGGGGCGCTCTTGCATGTTCTTGTGTGCAATGTGCGACATCTGCGCTGTGTAGCCAAGGCAGACTGCACACGTGTGTTTGCATGCGCGTGTCATCTGAATGAGTTGCTGTCAGCCGGGCCACCCCACTGAAATTAATGCAACTCCGCCCCTGACAGTAACTCAACTAACCAATTATTTTGTGAGATATAATTAAGACATTTGAGGATGAAGATGGAAACAAAACGCAAGTAGTCCAAATAGGAGACTGTTTTTATGTTGCTCGTCATGTCCCTTTTTTTAAGAGACGTAAAATGTTTAAGACTTATTTCATGTGCTGCCCTCAGTCATGCCATTTTTGTCTTGCTTCTTTTCATGTCGCAATTCAAGGAGACTTACCGTCAGGAGATGACTGAAGCGCTTGCTTCTCTCCTGCAAAATGAAAGCAAAAGGTGGACGTCAACTCGTGATGAGGATCAGTGGGGCATCATCACATCTTACCTTGTGCTTGTTTCTTGCAGATGTAGCCTTTGTTGTTCTCGCAGTTGTCGGCTTTCCAGTAGCCGCTGTCAGTGAGTAAGGAAAGACAGGGTCCAGCAGAGTTGGCATCGGGGTTTCCTGGAAGGAGACGACGGATCGTAAGCGCGCCCCTGGTTCTTCGAATGTAGCGCGTTTTTAGACTGACCTGCGTGCACGAAGCTGAACGAAGATCCGTCAGCCCACTTGCTGCCGTCTTCATGGATGAAGCGATTGGCGCCCAACCACACAGAAGTACTGCCAACCAGAGACTTGAAGAGACCTTTGGATCATACGACAAGAGTTGGAGCCATTGAAAAAGTGTAATGTCAGGGTTAGCGCCAAGATGTTTTAGCCTGTGCAGCGCACACAACAGGTCTGGCCGTGGAGCCACACAGTGTGAATAATTGCACAGGAACACATAAACAACTTTATTGAATTGTTCTCAGATTGTATCAAATATAAAATCATCATGTATATATCAAATTCATCTTGACAAATTTGCCGCAACAAAAATATAAAAAAAGCTTTTTCCTGACCGACATTTGTCAATGGAAAAAGCATCTAGACAACGGATTCACTTACTGGTTGGGTCCTTACTTTCCAAAATAAAGGCATAACCCGAAACTTACAAGGAACGGTCTGCCCGTGGTTACAAGGTAAGAGAGAGGTCAGCACTCGTCGTCTTAATTGCTACCATGTCAGCTTTCTGTTTGCAAGTATTGATAGTACTAGCCTATTGGGAGCTGCACACACCCCTCACCGCAATGTCTCAATTATGAGTGCGCAAACAAGTTGTCAAGTTGCAGGACATGCGTCCAATCATAATCGGCTCTTCTTACTACAGCAAATAGTGGAATTTTTCTTCTCTGGAGGCTGAGGTGTGGAAAAAAAAAAAACTTCATCCTGGTAAAAACTTTCCAATCATCATGCCAATTTTAGCTTTCATCAGCGTAAAAATGTAAAGCAACAGAATTTTAGTTTCCAAATTGTTCGAGTTCAATCATTAATCAGTTACTTTTGACACCTCCTACTTTTATTTGCATAAGCCCCAGCACTGTAGGTGGTGCGAATGCGCGCTCGTGCACCGACCGCCACTCATGAATGAAAAGAAGACAGCATTGCGTTTGCCTTGGAGAGGAAAAATAAGCCGTGAAGCATAACAAGAATGAATTGCAATAATTAACGACACGACCACTGTGCGAATGATGCAGAGAATCGTTGCGCAATTTCCGATGGAATTGAACATTTTGGACGGAGACGGCCATCTTACCATGTACGAAGTGCTGCTCGTGCCAGTTGGTGATGGTAAGCAGGTTCCCTCCGAGACGTTGGCAGTCGTCTTGTGCCTGCTTCCAGGTCTTGGTGGACTTGCGGTTGAACAGGTAGCAGAAGTCGTTGAAGGGGCTTTCCATCCACAAGCCGCATTTGTCAGTCCAGCCTGCAAGCGAGACGCCGCTTGAGAGCAAAGTCGCACGTGTGACAGGTGACCATGTGTTGACCGCAGTGTGCGATGCCCACCTGGCAGAAGTTGAGGTCCTTGGCGCTTGGCTGCAGGGATGCGAGAAGGAGCAAAATATGAGAGAGCGCACGACAAGATGATGTGCAAAGTGAGCACTCTGGACTTTTTGACCTTTTTGGCAGAAGAAATTAGTTGTGTCCTCGCATTGATAGCCATAGAGTTGTCCTCTAGTACTTAATAATGCGCAATCTCCTGGCGTGTTCGCCCAATCGTGGTAGTCCTGTGGACGACATTGTGGACGTAACTGAAGTGTGTTTCTGGTCGGCTTCCCGCGGTTCCTCCACAATCACTAAAATGAATCAATTTCTTGCCTTCTCTTGCTCTTTTTGTTAGTTATTTTCAAAGAACAACTGAGTGTTTTGCAAAATATCAACTTTTAAAACGATGACCAGTTGCCATGAGCAAATGTTCTCTATAGGACTGTTGACATTTTTCCTTCTATTTCACTTTTATTCTATGGTACTGATTATATATATTTTTTTCTTTGTTGTAATTACATTATTTCAAGAGCATTCTTAATTCTACCTTCAAATTGAGTACTACAGTTTTTATCATGTTGATTCTTTTTCTGCTCATTCAACATTTTTCCAGCTTTGCCAAATGACTTTCACACTGCCGTAAACGTTTCACTTACATAGGGTGTTCCGTCACTCCACTCAGAGTTGTGGCTCTTCTTGTTCTTCTTGAAACCGATGTAGGGCCACTTACCTGACCACACTTGAGCTTGAGGAAAGGACAACAAGAGCTTTAGGACAAGAGCAGCCTACCTTGTTGGATGCTGAAAAGCACTGCATGACGATTGCTGCCGTCGTCAGTTAGTCTTGGTGCTCACCAGCCAAGAATTTGCCGACTTTTTGGGAGTGGACGCTGGCAAGGTGACCTCCTTCAGCGACACAGAACGCCTCAGCCGCCTGCCAAGTTCTCCATGTCTCCTCGTGACCGTAGCAATACTCGCCAAACAGGAAGTGGCCAGGGTCGCAGTCGGAAGCTGAAGCCACAAAGAAAGATTTGTTAGGAAACCATGACAGACGCTGATGGTGGAACAAGAATTGTTGCTGCAACTCACTCTCCATTGGAATGAAAACGTAACCGTCGCCTTTACACGGCCGTCCGTCCGGGCAGCCTGCAGGAGACGACGTGATTGCGCTTTTCTCCTTTCAACGTCAACATGCCGACGGATGTGCAGGCTTACCGCTCAGTGGCCGTTCGCACATGTACGCCAGGGAAGAAGCACACAGGCCAGACCTCCACTTGCCAGGCTCTCCCGATGGCCCTCCCTTGACGTACGCGCAGGACTCAACGTTGGAGCTGTCGGGAGAAGCCATGAAGCAAGTACGAATGGCTCTCTTTTCTGATCAAATGTCAGCAAAAGTCCTTTTTCTCCATCATGTGTGGGCTCTCATACATTTACCTTTCGGGGTGATTTGTGGCCCAGTTGATGTGGGTTGCCATCACATTTGTGTTGGACCAAGTCCAGGTCTGGCTTCCATTTTTCAAGTGACACCAGACCTTGATGCATTCCTGCGGAAACCGATGACGGTTGTCAAAAGAGTACCACTCCGGAGTCACCGGCCGCTTGCGCTTCCATCTCACCAGATTGGAGAGTCCCAGCCAGAAGTGGGTCCTCTCGCCCATTGCCTTGCTCACGAATTGTTCCTCGTCCTTTGAGTTGATTGAGACCAGGTCGCCACCCTCCAGGACGCAGTCGTAACGGGCCCCCAGCCAACCGTTGGAGGTGGCCATCTTCTTGTAGCAGCTGGAGCCGTACTCCAGCCACCCATCACCACACGGGTTGGCTGAGGACACATTTGGGGGATTAGTCTCGCCTGACAGATTTGTGCAATTTTGGGGCGCGCTCGTATGTTCTTGTCGTGTTGTGCACCGGAATTGGTGCAATTGTGAGTTTCAAAATAAGAGCGAAAAGCACAAGTGCTATGTTCAGTGACTGACGTTCGATTTGACTTTAACATTTAGATCAGGGATGGTCAATGTCAATGCAAAAGGAAACTTTGATCAAAAAAATAAACTGATCCCATCTTTCATGGTTGTTTTGATCCAAAATAACTCAAACTAGAGTCAAATTGTTTCTAGCAGTTGGTTGGGTCCTTGTCTCATTTGGTCATTGGTGATTATGTTTGAAAACAAATTTTAAGAATAGAAAAACAACTGGTTATTCAATTTGCATTTTAATATCGAAACAACAAAATTGAAATACTGCATGATATTCTCGTTTGTTGTCTGGAACGAGTCAGAAAAAGTCCAAAAACAGTTTGGTTTTCAATTTTTAATTATAAAACAAAAATGGAATAGAGCACGATCATTTCTGCTCCTGACCAGGAGATGGCGACAGTGTGGCGTGTGGGTGGCGGGGGTCGACCACCTGGGAGATCACATAAATTTTGGTCAAATATATTCCGCTACAAAAATAAACACATTTATTAAAAATAAATCAATCAACAAATAATTTGTGAGTATGTCATATGTGTTTGTTTGTGATAAGATAAGATTCCCTTTATTAGTCCCACAATGGGGAAATTCGAGGTTCAAACCCAGGCCTCCTGGGGAGACTGGGACCGGAACGCGGCGCCTTAGACCACTGGGCCATCCTGTGCAGTCGGTTACCAAATTTCGGTCCACAGACCAGTGATTATTTATTTATGTATATTTTATTCATCTACTTATTCAGTACCAACCACTTTCTCCCAAGTAGAATTAGCATTTGTACAAATAGGCTTGAGAATTCCAGTGCAAATCGCCACCTTCTGGTCAGTAAGAGAAATGCTGTTGGTGAAAATTTCTGGGAATCCAAAAGAAATATACTAACTGTATTTTGATTTGTGTCTTGTGCTATGTTCTATTTTTGTTTTAGAATTAAAAATGGAAAATCAAAGTGTTCAGACTTTTCCGAACTCGTTTACTCGTTCCAGAAACCACAAACTAGAATATCAAACTGTATTTTAATTTTGTTGTTTTGATTTAAATGAAAATCAAATAACCAGTGTTTTTTTCTATTTTTAGTGTCGGTTTTCAAAGGTAATAACCAATGACCAAAAGAAACACAGACCTTGGTCGGTCCACTTTTTGACCAAAGTGGGGGTTTTTTCTTGATTTTTTTTGTACCCAACGGTTTTAAATGTACAGCATCATTCGTTGACTTGGTCATGGGTCCGGACGTGTCTTCTTGAAGTTGGAGACTCATTTCAAATGGTGCCCACAGGGCGGCGCTACAAGACAACAAAATCCACAACAAACGCACGCCGTTGCGCCCACTTTCATCAAACAGGGCAATATGGATTCATGCCTCATATTGCCTTTGTAACCCTTTGAAATCATTACAAGTAATGCCTCTTCTTTTGAAAAATATTACTTGAGACAACTACGAGATTTGCACAAATGGAACGACAGGCTCATTTCTCGATTTTATTCTTTCGAGTAGTTGTAGTAGTTGAAACGTTAATGAATAATGATACTCATAATGCATTTGATTTATATTGCGCTTTCTGAGAGAGAGAGAGAGCGAGAGCGAGAGCGAGAGAGAGAGAGAGAGACGACGGCTGACTGGCGGAGAGGAGAGGAAAGTAATTAGTCCAACAAAACTGGCATGTTGATTATTGTGTTGCGTTTCGATCATGGAAGACACCCTCGTTCCCAATTTGTTCCAATGTGAACCTATCAGCGCCTTTCTAGTGCACAATGCCTTTTATATACTCGGAGGAAACCCTGCAATATGAATGACAGAGGGAGCCATTAATCAAAGCCTCCATTATTAGTTTGGCATGGGAAAAAATAATTGAGTAATTCCTCAAATTTAGAAGATTTAAGGAAATGCTGCTTTACATTTGAGCAAGAAACGAATCCATCCACCCAGCTGCGTCCACTCGACCAGAAAGGCAAAAGTGGAGCACGTAAAAGTTTGGAACAAGTGAGTGCGAAATGTGCTTACCCGCCGAAGTGCAGCAAAAGCTGAAGGTGACAAAAAACACCCAGGCGAGCGACGTCCCCATAGTCGGCCGTCCGGCAACCGGTCGGGGAGACTGTCATGCGCCAAGTGTAGACTTGCAAGTGAAACTGCTCCTCGGGCGAGTATTCCCAAGCCACGCCCCCAAGCCAAGCACGTTTCTCAAGCCACGCCCCCAAGCCACGTACGTTCACGCGGGTCCTGATTCTCACCCCAGCAACAAGTCGAGGTGAGGACGACGTCACTACAAAGACCCACAAGCGCACGCTTCCATTAGCTACTTGCTTGATAAAAGCTAGAAAAGCTGATTTGCCAACTCCCGAAGTGTTTGAAATGTTTCCTCATGATATTGTGAAGCAACACTGATTTACACAATAGAAGTCAAATCGAGCACTTTTCTTCCAGAGACATTTGGAACTTGCTAATGTGTGGCAATTAATGTTTCCACCTCCAGCACGTGCAGGTTCTGAGTGTTGTTGTTCCCAAAATCTGACGACGGACTGCATGTTCCGACTTGAGACTCTTTCAAGTCTTTCTCTGTTTTGGCTATTTTGGAACTGCTTTGCTCCACTTTGTTACATCGCGCTATGTGGTAACAAGAACACAATGTCAGCACGGGAACTAAGAGTTTCGCCCAACTCTGCATGTGGAGGAGTACATGCAGGAGAGTTTTCGAGCGACATCGTGAACAGGGGCACTGACAAAGACAAAGACTTGGACAAACTAATCAGAAACCACACACACGCACGCGCACATCCAAAGAAAAACAGTGTTAGTCTGGGAACACACAGTTGCCACAGTGGTTTTGCGAGGTCAAGGGTGGTGTGCGTGTGCGTGTTCGAATTGGTTTGGGTGACTTCAAAATGGTCATTAATTAAAAGAAAAAAGTTAATATCAATACACATGAATACAAAATAAAAGCTAAGCTACGCAGCAAATGAAGTAATCGAAAATGCTTTTCATATAAAAAGAAATAATATCCAATATAACTTGTATTCCAAAAGAGCCCAATCAGAGCGAAAAAGAAAAGAAATACATTCATCTGTGAAAATAAAACTGGAGCATACACAATTGAATAAAACAGTACAAATAAAAACTAAATATATTTTACTCCTTAATAATAAGATCCTACTCTGATAAAATTAAATACGATGAAATTAAATTCACAAACATTAAAAAAAAATGCCATCAAATGCATAAAAAATTATGTAGACGATATTAAAAGCCTTCAATTCTGAATTTTTGTTTCATAATTTTCTGTCTGCTACAGAGAGATCTTTGACGTCACTATTTTTGAAGTGAACAGAGAGTAACTGCATCGGAAAGAAGAGAAATGCTGACTTAGGACACCCTTGACGAATCCCTCGGCTGATATTAAATCTCTTGGATGTGCCAAATTTGCGTCTAAAGTTTTAATCGATTTTTGTTTTTAAATTTATCTCCAAATCCAAAGACATTGAAACCCTGAAAAATGAGCCGCTGTTCAATGTAAACAAAAGGCCTTGTAAAAAGGGATCAAACTTTCATCTTCTACTAAGTGTGAGTCTTCTAAAATATCAAGTACCAACCTTATTGTTTGAAATATGTCTGCCAATCACAAATCCACCGTGAGTTCTTTCATTTAGCGTTTCTTTTCATTTTTGAGCGAAACAAATTTGATAGTCGTTATTTAGGCGCGATATTGGCCAACAGCCAAGTAGCTTTCTGTGCTTTTAGAATCAGTGTAATGAATCCTTGAGACAACGATGGAGGGAGTTTTTCATTGTGAATACTCCCTTATGTCCACATAGTGCCAATTCTTTGGAAAACATTTGGAAATTTTCCCCGTCAAACCATCTGCTTCAGGACTTTTGTTGTATTTTCATTTTTTCAAAGCATCTTCAACACGCTTTGCTGTAAGAGGATCATCACACAGTTCTTGATTGCCATTGCCAATGTCCACAATATCACCTTGAGAGATAAAAAAATGTCAGCATCTCCATGTGATCTATTGGACTCTCTGATTGGTATAGATTCCAAGAGAATAATTAGCAGATTTCTGCTCTCTTTTCAGGATCCATTGTGACAAATCCATCAAAGCATCTGATCCTGTGAACATTAATATGCCGTTTCTCCAATTTGAAAAAGTCACTCGAGTATTGCTCTCCCTCTTCAAGTCATTTCCTTCAAGATCGTACAAAAGCTCCTTTTGATTTGTTTACATAGAACTTGTCTAATTTCTATTTTCCTCATCTTGTGATCAATTTCCAGGTACCTGTGATGATAATGAAATCATATAAGAAATAAATTAAAACTCTTCCTTTCTATTTTTCTTCACCATTTCAGCTCCAAATTTTTTCAATAGTTTTCTGAATTCAAATTACATTTTCAGCACATGCCTTTCTCCAACTTTTGCAGATTAATTTGATGACATTTACCAGGGATATATTCAAGACATGAGTTGTTTAATTTCCAATATGAGTTGATTCTCTTAACTGTTTGAAGAGCAGACAAACACAACTCTGAAAAGATGGCACTGTGATCCGTCAAAGGTATTGGCAACATTTCCACATTAGATACATATTCAGATAAAGGATCGGATATGAATAAAGAAATAAAATAATCATAATTTTGTGATCGTAATGACCCTGACTTGTTTTTCCAAGTAAATTATTGTGCTAAAGGGTTGTTATGCCTCCAAATATCAATGCAATCACTTTCAAAAATAAAATCTAACATACGAGTATCCCAGCTAACTTCAGGCAGTAGACGGTGTACACCCTGAACTGGTTGCCAGCCAATCGCAGGGCACACTTTGACAAAACTGCAAACACACTCATACCTAGGGGCAATTAAGAGTGTCCAATCGACCTGCCATGCATGTTTTTGGAATGTGGGAGGAAACCGGAGTACCCGGAAGAAACCCAGCAGGCACGGGGAGAACATCCAAAATCCACCCAGGAAGGCCGAAGCCGGAATTAAACGGAGCCACACGCATTTGTGACTCTTTTTTTTTAATTGTTTTTTTTTTTTTTTTTAACAAAAACTTCAATATATACAAACAATACAAACTACAAGGATGTATAATCTACTTAACTGGTACAAGAAGATGAGGTAGTAACATAGATGAACAATAAACAACAAAATCACAATAAAAATTACAATAAATAAAAATAAAAAACAACAAAGCATAAGGTTATTTCCTTAATAAAAATCACAGTTTTTGGATACTTTTCTTGTTCGAATAGCTTTGGGGTTAATGGAAAAACTTAGATCAGCCAAATTCATAAAAAATAATATTTTAAATAGAACAAAATTTGGTCATTGATTTGCAAATTTTACACAGTGAATATGAAACTTAGCCAAAATTAAGAGGAGGTTCACAATATACATTTTATCTATACACAGTTTCTCAAGGTCAGGCAGCCCAAAAAGAATATGTCTGAGTAGTAATCTCAGCGACGGTTCAATTTTTGAATTGATGAAATCATTCAGGTCTGACCAAAAGACGTGTGTATAAATACAGTCCCAAACAGATGGGATATTGTTATGTCAATGTTAATTTTATATTTATGTAACTTGATTTTGACTGGATAACACCTATTAAGTATCTTGAAAGTAACCTCCCTCGCTTTGTTTCTAATCAAGAACCTCCTAGGCAGAAGCCGAGTAGATTTCCAATTTATATTTTCATATAAATTATTCCAGTAAAAGACTGCTGCGGGTTTGGAAACAAAATCCCTTTGAAAGATTTCTCTTACACTGATATTTGAGGCTTTTTTGCTTAATATTGATCCTATATTGCCAATAAATAATAGTCTTGGAATGTAATATTTCGGCACTTTAGGAGAAGAAATTAGCAACCTCCTAGAAACATCAGGTATTGCATCAAATACAATCGATTATTCACGAGGCGTAGCAGGGATAACGTAAGCAGAGCAAAAATTCTTCACAAGTATACAACTGACCTTTTTCATTCAACAACTGACTGACAAAGAATATATTATCAACCCACCTCTCAATAAAGAAAGTTTCATTCTTAAATCTAATATCCTGATTATTCCTTATATAATATCTGTGGGGCGTGAAATTGTGCTTGTAAGTCATCGACCAATACATTAGAAGTTGACTATGAAAGTTTGCTCATTTAACTGGTCATTTTGACACATTATAATTACATCTCAACAAAAATTCCAGACCACCTACTGACTTGAAAACATGGGTAGGAATTGAAGTTCCAAATTCAGTTTGATACATTTAATTTTAAATGTTGCATTGAGAGAGGAAAAATCTAAGGCATGAAGGCCGCCACATGACAAGGTATTTAAAATAACATTCTTCTTTAGACCTTCGACCTTGGCAACCGAAACTTGACCAGTTACGGACAGATCTCTTTGGAGCCAAAAATTTAACTTTTTTTTAACTGAATTTATAATTGGCATAGTCTTCAATTAGTCTTTCTCTTTGGTCTTTTTCAGTTTTGACACCAAGATATTTAACTTTATCTTTGCTATCGTGAGACCTTCAACAACACAATTTTTTAAGTGAACAGAGAGTAACTGCATCAGAAGAGGAAAAAGAAATAGAGAAATCGGACACCCTTGACAAATCCCTCAGTTGATATTAAATCTCTTTGTTGTGCCAAATGGAAGTTTTACAGAACCATTTGCATTTGCATATCATGTTTTAATCAATTTTTGAAAATTATCTCCAAATCCAAAGACATCCGCATTCGTGACTCGTCCACGGCAGAACTGTTGCAAAAGTCACATGTAAGAACGTAGCCAATTAAGAGACCCAGTGCGCATACAAATCAACATTTGTAGATTCTCATTACACATTTGTGACTTCAATTAGGCATTTGTTGATTCTCGGTACACATTTGTGACTGTGGTTACAGATACAGATTTTTATACACATTAGTGGATTGAAATATGCCTTTGTAAATAGTTTTGCTACAATAATGTCCCCATGCCAGTATTCTACCGCCCCAGTGTCTCAGTACCAACAATATTCCAAATTTGGCCGCAATATTTTTGACGGCATCATCGGCATTTGTTTTTGTATTTCAGAAACACAGAAACTGGATGCTATTGACCCATGGGCAAGTACCATTTTTTGTTAACATTCTTTAAATTGGAAGACATGCAAGAGTAAAATGAAAATAACAAAATAACACAAATAATATAACAATCACTGAAGCGAGAAAAATGGATGAAGATTCCTTACATCTGCTAATTGACACATTAGCAATGCTGGAGCCTCTCCCAGCTGTCTTCGGGCAGTAGGCAGGGTACATCCTGAATTGGTTGCCAGCTAATCGCAGGGCACACATAGACAAACAACCATGCACGCACACACTCATACTTATGGCCAAACCAGAGTGCCCGGAGGAAACCCACGCAGGCACGAGTAGAACATGCAAACTCCACACAATCCACAACCTCCGCATTGTGAGGCCATCGTGCTAACCAGTCAGGCCACCGTGCTGTATTGTGAGACGCTCATATTGGGTCCGTTGCCCAAAATCCCTTGTGCAAATTGATACAAACCACAAGTTGATTCGGGAAGATATATTTTTAGTGTACCCTGAAGAACATTGCACGTTATTTTTTTCAGTCTAAAATCTGAACAAAACAGCATTAATAAAATGTGCAAAACCATTTTTAATTTTACAGTTCCATAATGATTTCATAATCTATTTCATATTTCCGTGTTGCTCCACTTTTGTTGACATTTTTTATACTCCCCCTTTTTCATATTATAGGTACGGTAAGGTTTTTTGGCGGAATAGATGATTTTTCCAGGAAGGTGAGTTCGTGAATGGAAATTCAAGTCAATTTTAATTGTAAAGCCCTTAAGATAATCTCAAAGGTCTTTACATAACCACAATCGACATCCCCTGAACCTAACCCCCAGGAGCGCAAGGAAAAACTCAAAACCCTATTATGGGAAAAGTGAGAAACCATGAGAAGATGGGGGAATCCAACTTCCAGGATGATCAGGCTGCAATGGATGCCAAGTGTGCAACATATTGACACATAAAATGATGCTATACAATGTTAGATGAGATAATGTAAGAGCCAATCACATGAAGTGCTGCAGGAAGATGACTTCAGTGGGACGCGTCTTCGTCCAGTTGATCAGGGCCGTAATTTCCATAGCAGCACCTCCGAGGATGTGGTCAGCCAGTTGGAAATGTTGCTTAAACATGCTTTTCTCCCATTTATTTCTTAATTTTATGCATGATAGCTTCTATCAGTCTAGCCCAATTCAATCCAGTCCAATCCATGTTTTTTTAAAGACTTCTTTTTTATTTATTTATATATTATTTTGCAAATAACAATCTGTCAAAGTAATGATTACATGATGCAGTGTTGAACCAGAGAATGTAGGCTTGAAAAAATAAATTGCAGACATAAAGTGTACTGTATTTATGTATTTAACATTTTTCAATCTTCCAGATAATGTATCTTCAAGTTTCTTCATCTTATGTACCTTTAGCACAATGTCTTTAGCACATGTTTTTGTTTGATTTACATGTAAGTTATCTTTATTATTATTATTTGCATTTCATGTTTTGTGTATGTTGTACATTTTTTCAGAGTAAGAGCGAATCAAGGCGTGGAAAATGTTGGTGTTGCACACCTAATGTTCTCTGTTTGTGGCACCGGAGTTTCATTGTTGGCAAAAGTGTACACAATCAAAGGTAGACTTTACTTAAAACGTCTGCTGACAGGTCAACCACAAGTTTCTATCAACCATAAATTCACAGGGTTTTGCATTAATCGAATACATATTAAGTTTCTCAATGATTTTAATCGTTCTTAAATTGTAAATTGTTCTCAGTTGTGAATGTGAGTGCAAATGGTTGTTTGTCTTTATGTGTCCTGTGACTGGCTGCCCCCCAGTCTTGGGTGTATCATGCCTGCACCTGAAGTCAGCCGGTGTTGACTCCAACACACCGTGAGCCTGTTGAGGATATTGCATTGGGATCTTCTCCACTTCTCCAGTCTAACAGGGCAACAGCATTTTCAGTGGGTATTAAGTAAAGCTCACTGTGCACCAAATCATGAAAAGAGCACAACATAAAAGCAAAATGTCGATTATATGGCATATGTATCTTTAAAGATAGTGTCTGGTCAAAGAACAGAATTTAGAGAGTTAAGAATGGAAATGACTTTTTTTTAAAGGAATATCAAATTGCAGGGAACAAATTATTAATACAGAAAATAATTTAATGTGCCTGCGGTGTGATCTCTGCATCTTTTTCATAAGGGAAAATTAGTTTCACTAAATCTGCTCCATTGGCGAGAAGAGGCCAAATTCCTGTTTCCTTCAGTCTCTTTGGTAATTGCTTCACTTGTTTTGCTGATTGATCCAGAACCTGTGTAGAACAACATTAGAAGTCTGGATTAAAAGAACTACTTGTTTGAATAACCAAACTGGGTACAACTAAATTAAGTCATGAACAGAATAGAAGGACTTGAGTTTTACCGCATGTAGGAGTAGCTTGTCATGGAGCCACTTCATGTTGTTTAGGTTTGGGAGAGGAAGGTCCCATGCCATGCAAAGGTTAACAACACTCTTTCCTGACAATTTTCACAAACTGCCTTTGGCATTTTTGAAAACTCTGAGGATTTTTTGGGGGAGGGGGCTAATGTCTAATTCACCCTGAAATGGCTCCATATAAAGTATATGTTTTCCACCATTTGATGCCCTCTTTAGGTGTGAGGTGGTGTAGCCTTGCATTTGGGGGCTTAAAACTGTAAGCCGCCTTTGTCCACTTCCTCCTGAAACATTAAAATCTGAAGTCAATAATGAAGTGATTACAGAATTAAATGTTTAGAATGTAGCATGTTTACATTTTAGCGACAGAATTGGTTAACATGCTATGAAGGTTATCCAACACTACATGCTCGATGAAATGCAGGTTTCACATGCCAACAGCTCACTGGAACAAGTTCTCACCAAATTTAACTCAAGACTAAAAAATAAATTGAAAAAACATTTGGAATAAATTGATTATATGATTCTACCTGAAGCCTTGTAAAACATCCATGATCCATTCAAGCTCGGAAGTTTAGGGTAATCCTGGATAAGAATTGCAGATCTCTAGAGAAAGACAATATAATTGCAAACATTGATAGTGAACTGCCCAATGATTACCACAAGAAATGTGACACTTGGTCTCATGAAAAACATTTGAATAATCATCATGAAATTATCTAATATATCTCCTTTTTTTACTTTTTTCCCTTCAATATCATTGTTTCACCAGTGACTAACATTAGAAAGTATGGTTTGCAATAACGCATTATGATACCATAGCTGGTCGTAACATGCATCTTCAGACAAGTATATCATTTTAATGCCTAATCCAGTCTGGCAAAACTTGAGTTCCTCATTTCCTTTGGAAGTCACTGTTGCAGTTGAGGGAAGAACATAAAATTGAAAACACTGCATTTTGGGAGTGACGGTTCATGATTGGTGTGTAAACCTTCTCTTTCCTCGGAAAAGACCAGGAAAAGATCTGAAAGACACTCATGTAATCTCATCATTTTAGATGTCTATTTCTCATGTGATTAGTACAAATAAAAACATTTGCATTTCTCCTGAGAATCATGATTGCATGGTGACAGCTGTTCCTGAGGAGTGTTGGCGGACATGATTTGCACTGGGTGGAGAATTGCATAGGATGAGGGGTTGGAGGATGCCCTTGCCTCACGACTAGAGGCATCCATGTTTTGTTGGTTGGGAGAAACCAAATTTCGAGGAACAGACTCCACATAACTCTCTGATCCAAGATTCCGACCCTACAAACAAGTTGTGCCTTGAGTATAAATGGTGCAGCTGTTTTGAAAGCACGATATTAATTAATATGTGTTGCCTTGTGTGGAACTCATGTTCTCAGTTTCAACGTTAGCTGCTGAAGTGCTGGGCTTCACACACTATCTTGTGTCTCTGCGAGTCTTAGCTATCTACATCATGTAGCAATGATAGTTTCAGTGAAGCGAATTTGTTCCGTTTAATGTAACAAAACACGCACGTGCCGAGTTAGAAAGTGCAACTTGACTAGTTAAACTAAACGCAACGTTTGAAAGAGGCGAGCAAACTTATAAACCTATAAACAAAGACATAATTTATCATAAAACATTATTATTCCACTGCCAAACTCGTTATAACAACCAAAGTTACATAAAACAATGATAAGTGTACCTACTGCACGCCAAACAGACTCCATCGGCTCTGTTTGTCTGCTGCAGTTGTAGGATACTAGCGCCCTTTTGTGGCGTGAATATGTCGCAACGGACACACACACACACACACACACACCTCCAGATACGCATTTGCAAATCGCCACACGCATTTGTGACTCGAGCACAGTAGGACTGTAGCAAAAGTCACTCCTGTAAGGCCCGCCTCCACTCGCAAAGCCAAAGTCAAGTCAACCGCCACTGTTATTTTTAATGCTGTGCATCAAGGTGCATTACGGTAATGCGCCGAAAGCGCTTGCTGTTGGTCACCTTCAAAATAAAAGCTCACACTCATTTATGCACGTCCAGGGTTCGCGGTTAACCGCTTCCCGATTGCCCGGGGCAAGTGAAATTTGGCCACGGGCAAGGTAAAATTATGGACAACTTGCCCGACCGGGCAAGCATTTTTTAAAGGAGCCAAATATCTTTAATTTCGACGAAAACTGTGGTGTGATCTGTTTGTGTGCACTGTATGGTGATGGTTTAACCCAGACACCCCCTTATGTTGTGGTATGGTCCATTGGCCTTATCGGGGGCAATGGGCGGGCGCTACGGGGATCAGTTAGTTCAGTGAATGTCGAGTTAAACGTCAATAAGTCCCGCAGTATTGGAACTCGCTGTAGTTGCATCCTCATTTGAAGTTTGAAAAACATAACAAAAACCTACGATATTTCGGCCGAAAATTGACAGCCGGAAGTTTTATTACCTTCTGCGCATGTTTACAAGTGGCGACGAGTTCGTTCAAATCCGAACATTTCGGATTCCTCTGACGTGACTAAAATAGCTCGAATAATTTTAAGTAGACAATTCAGTTGTGAGTAAGGAAGAGAGTAATATTTGATTATTGGCTGTTAATTCATTAGCTCCATGATGTGACCTGACATAGTGTCAGTGACTGTGTTCTGTTTATGCTATGAAATTTATGAAGGCAGCACCGCAGCACACTTAAAGGAATACACAAATTTCCCACACTCATAATTTACTCATGTGATTACTCAATTAATAGGGTCTCCTGGATTTAAAATTGATAATCTGGATTGCTGTAATATCATTTTCCCAATTTAACATGCAGATTTGTTAATTATTAAAACTACAATTAACATTTTCAATAACTGCACAGAATGATACATGCTGTTGTGAGTAGGGTTTCATGGTTGATGATGAAAACAAGATTAATTTATGAATATCAGATTATATGTTTATTTACATTTGTGACACACATTTTACAACCATAAACATTTTATTCTTAGAGAAAAAAAAATGGTCAGTTGCCCAAGTCGGGCAAGTAATTTGGCCACTCGGGCAAGGCAAATTTTAGTGGCACAAGCAGTTTTTAAAGTTAACCGCGAACCCTGACGTCAGAGGTTTGGATAAAAAAAACCTGTTATTAAACTTCTCTGTTCAAATAGGGGGAATGCAATCTTTCTCAGAATTGCACCAATAAATGTTCTGAATTGAGATAGAAAGAGAAATCAATGTTAACTGTGCACCGATGGCTGACATTACAATTAATTAAAAAAATATATACAGTGGAACCTCGGTTCTCGAACGACTCTGAGGTCGAACAAATCGGAGTTCGAACAAAAAAATAGAGAAATTCTTGCTTCGCAGTGCGAACAAACCTCGGAGTTCGAACACCGGTATGACGCGTGAGTGCGTACGCGAGGGTGGGATGCTGAGCGGCGTACGGGTGTAGATCGCTCTCTTTCTCTCTTTATGACCAACTGTTGTCGCGTGCGGACGTGCTGCGTTTTGCTCTCGCGTTTTATATAGGTGTACAAAGTGTTTTAGCCCCTAATCATGCCTCCAAAGAAAGTCAGTGCAAGCAGCAAACAAATGGTTTCGGTGTTCGAACAATTCGGTTTTCGAACAGGGTTCTGGAACGGATTATGGTCGAGAACCGAGGTTCCACTGTATATTTTTCGTTATCCCACAACCAGACCAGTGCTGGGGAACACTAGATCAGTGTTTTTCAACCTTTTTTGAGCCAAGGCAAATTTTTTTCATTGGAAAAAATCCCGCGGAACACCACCAGCTGAAAATGTGAAAAAAAGTGTTTTTTAACATTGAAAAATGACCTATTAAAAGTCTTGCATATGAATCAAATAAACATAGAATAAAGTATCGTAAAATCTTTCACATTTATACTCAGTGTGAAACGAAGTATTAATTCCTCTGCCACGAGTGAGACTTTTTTGATTTAGTCACAAGTTCAGCGACGTGGTAGCTAGCTTTAAGGGCTCTCTCCCTTACCTTTGCGTTTTTTTTCATGAAAGTTGCTTGTTTCCCCGTGTGTTCACTCAGGCGAACAAAATACGCCACATTTTTGTTTGGAAGTAAAGGGCGTTTCGTTTGGAGATGGCGTTTAAGCGTGCTTGGGACCAGAGCACCGTTGGAGAGATTTTCACCACATACCAAGCACAACGGAGTTGGTGTCGTTGCATCTCCGGTAAAAGTAAATCCAAATGAAAGATAGCTTTCGCTGTATTGCCTCACGGCAGAAACTTTGCAGGTCGTCTTTGCTTTTTTTTTTTTTTGTTTACCTCCACTCACACTAGGGCCTTCATCTAGGTTTTGTCCAGGGACCAGTTCAGAGTCAGCATTTTTTTCTCTTCAAAAACATATCCATTACTTTCACCGTCGTTCTGTTATCCACTTTTTTTATTCTGCTATCCACTTCTCGCTGCATCCGCGCCTCACTAATTCGCTTGTTTCCTAGCATAAGGCAATTCACTACCTGCTGCTGCTGCCGCCGTCTACTGGTATGAAAGAGTACTACATTTTACTACTTACTCTGCAGGCGCTAGACCGCACATGTACACAAATTGAATAATTTCCCACGGCACACCTGACAATAGCTCACGGCACACTGGTGTGCCGCGGCACAGTGGTTGAAAAACACTTGTCTAGAGAGTCCTCTCGTGGCTGGCTGTGAAGTTACTTTTTGTTTTCATGCATAAGTCGCTGCAGAATCGCAAGGCCGGCCATCCGATGAAAAACAGTGCGACCTGTAGTCCGGAAAATACAGAAAATAATTAGGGTTTGGTGTAAATTTTACACTTAACCCCATCCTGGTTATTTACAATACTTGGCAATTATAGACCAGTAAGTGTTCTGTGTCACCTTGGGAACAGTACTGCTGCTATCCTCTTTACAAGCTCACTTTCAAAACAATTTTGAAGCTTATGGTTTATTGGCAACTCATTATATATTTTATATGCCAAAAGGCAAAAAAAATGCTAAAAGTTCATATTTGAAGAAACAAACTGCTTCATTTACATTGATGTGCTCCGAGCCTCCTCGTGTGCTCAGATGTATTATTGCTTCATTGGCATCAAAAGATAAGATAAGATAAGATGTCCTTTATTAGTCCCACAATGGGGAAATTTGAGGTGTTACAGCAGCAAAGATATAGATCACACAGAGTCGGCGGCGTAATGTAGCCGTTAATGTATAACATTAGCAGCAGACATTCAGAAAAAGCATGCAAATATACACAGTATAAACGTATCTAAGTGTAAGGAAACACTCCTAATGTTTGTCCATTATACGGAGGGGGAAACGCTGTAATGATAAAAACTACTGAATGATTGAAAATACTGCAATCATAAAAATATTGCAATGATAAAAGTACTGTAATGGTAAGAGTACTGAGATGATAGAAAAGTACTGCATGATAGAAAATACTGCAATGGTAAAAGTACTGTAATAGTAAAAGTACTGCAACGATAGAAAAATACTGCAATGATGAAAGTACTGCAATGATAAAAGTACTGTAATAGTGAACATCCTGCAGTGGTAGAAATACTACAGTGATAGAAGTATTGTAATAAGAATACTGTAATGGTAAACAAAATACATCATTGGTCAATATTTAAGTACACCCTTGGCTGAAAGTACAGTAGTAGTTAATATTGCATCCTAGGACTGCACAATTGCACTAATGCCCTCCCGTTTGTAGGCCTGACCCAATGTTCTTGTTAAAAAGTCTGACAGCAGTTGGCAGGAAGGAGCGGCGAAATCTCTCTTTGGTACAGCGAGGGTGTAAAAGTCTGTCACTGAAGGAGCTGTAAAGTGTTCTCAGAGTGTCATTGAATGGGTGGGCTGGTTTGTCCAGCATTGATGACAGTTTTGCCGTCATCCTTCTGCCCCCCACTGAGTCCACAGAGTCCAGGGAGCAGCCCAGGACAGAGCTGGCCCTCCTCACCAGTTTGTCCAGTCTCTTTTTGTCTCGGCCCGAGATGCCTCCTGCCCAGGAGACCACTCCATAGAAGATGACTGATGAAACCACCGAGTCATAGAAGTTCCTGAGGAGTGTTCCCCGAACGCCAAAGGACCTCAGCCGCCTGAGTAGGAAGAGTCTGCTCTGACCCTTCCTATAGAGAGCGTCTGTGTTGTCGCTCCAGTCCAGTTTATTGTTCAGATGAACACCCAGGTACTTGTAAGTTGAGACCCTCTCAACGTCTGTTCCCTGGATATTCACTGGTGCAGGTGGAGAGTGCCGACGCTTGCGGAAATCCACCACCAGCTCTTTGGATTTCCCAGCGTTGATTTGGAGGCGGTTCTGCTGACACCAGTCCACGAACCCCTGCGTAACCCCTCTGTACTCCCGATCGTCATCGTCAGTGATGAGGCCGACAATCGCAGAGTCATCAGAGAACTTCTGCAGGTGACAGGTTGTGGAATTGTATTTGTAGTCCGAGGTGTAGAGGGTGAACAGGAAGGGAGCCAGCACAGTTCCCTGCGGCGCTCCCGTGCTGCAGAGGAGCACGTCAGACACACAGTCCTGTGTTCTCACGTACTGTGGCCGGTTTGTGAGGTAGTTGTGAATCCATGTGATGAGGTGGTGGGCCACTCCCGCCTGCTCCAGCTTGTCTCCCAATAAGGCGGGCTGGATGGTGTTGAAAGCACTTGAGAAATCAAAGAACATGATCCTCACCGTGCCCCCCGCCTTCTCCAGGTGGAAGAGTGAAGTGTGGAGCAGGTAGATGATGGCATCATCCACACTGATGCCAGGCTGGTATGCGAACTGGAGTGGGTCCATTGAGGAGCTGACCAGGGGGCGCAGATGGACGAGGACCAGTCTCTCCAGGGTCTTCATCAGATGAGACGTCAGCGCCACTGGTCTGAAGTTGTTGAGCTCCTTCGGATGGGGTGTCTTTGGAACCGGAACCAGGCAGGATGTTTTCCACAGCTGGGGGACTCTGCCCAGCTTCAAGCTCAGGTTGAACATGTGCTGGACGATTCCACACAGCTGGTCTGCGCAGGATTTGAGGAGCTGGGAGCTGATCCCATCTGGGCCTGCCGCCTTCCTCGCCTTCATCTTCCTCAGCTGGTTCTTCACCTGAGATGTTGTGAGGAACAAGGCTGAGCAGGAGGAAGTGGTGGTTGTCTGATGAGGCTGGGAACTGGAGCCTGTGGAGAGAGAGAGGGGCGAGAGAGGGGGAGAGAGGGTCTTGTTCGCAGTGGCAGGAGGGGTGGGTGGGGGCTGCATCAGGGAAGCCTGAGCGGGGTCAGACATTTGATCAAACCTATTGAAAAATAGGTTCAACTCATTTGCCCACTGAAGCCCCCCCCCCTTCCGGGTCTTACCTGCTTGTCCGTGGCCTGAGATGGTCTTCAGGCCCCTCCAGACATCCCTGGCATTGTTCCGCTGCAGTTGTTCTTCCATCCGCATCCTGTAGGACTTTTTCCCCTCTCGGATCCTCCTTCTCAGCTGACGCTGCACTCTCTTCAGCTCGTCCTTGTCGCCTGAAACAAAAGCCCTCTTTTTCTCCTTCAGGAGAGCCTTAATGTCCGGTGTGATCCAGGGTTTGTTGTTGGAGAAACATCTTACAGTCCTGGTGGGAATGGTGTTCTCCATGCAGAAGTTAATATAGTCTGTAACTGTGTCTGTTAGACCATTAATGTCCTCACCGTGAGCTTCGCTGAATACCTCCCACACAGTTGTGTTGAAACAGTCCTTCAAGACCTCCTCGGCTTCTCCGGACCATCGCTGAACTGTGCGTGTCACAGCTGGCTGCCTGCGGACGAGAGGTTTGTACACAGGCAGGAGAGCAACCAAGTTGTGGTCAGCTTTGCCCAGCGGGGGGAGGGGCAGTGACGTGTACGCCTCCTTGGTGTTGGCATAGAAGAGGTCCAATATTTTATTGTCTCTGGTTTGGCATGTTACATATTGTGTGAATGAAGGTGGTTTAACATCCATCCATCCATTTTCTGCAGCACTTGTCCTCTTGTGGGTGAGCTGGAGCATATGCCAGCTGTCTTTGGGGCAATAAGTTGTTTCATCCATTGACTGGTTGCAAGTTAATCGAAAGGTACGTACCGTGCAGCGACAGACAATCGTTGATTGGCTGTGGTAAAACATTAACCAAAAGTAAGTCTTCCTGAAAGAATATCGTTGAGGGTTTTTGTTTTTGCAGTGCGACAAATGTGTGGAGATCGGAGATGCTTGAGTATATGAGTAGATGATTCACTCTTACACCAACAAACTAACGTCAGTCGGTGCTGCTCTTTATTGACGCTCCAAAATCATTGAGTGTTTCGCTTACTCATCCATGGCCATAGAATGCCTCACTGTTGCTTCACTCTGTTTGTTGCACGGTTATAAACGGAGAGGCCACCCAAAGTGAGAGAATACTATCTTTCGTTGGACCTTGCCGAGCTATCAATTGTCGTTTGTGAAACATAAAGTGAAACAATATACAAACAAACAAAAACACTTCAGTCAATTCATTTGCAACTCTTATTTTTATTCCAGAATCAACTCCGACCACCGTGACACATCTTTTTTGTTCACCTCTGCCATTTTTGGGGGTTGATACAACAGTAGAAAAAAAAACAACATAAAAACAAACTGATATAAATACAAAATCACACAACATGATTTCTGCTAAGATGTATTAGGGCCACACTGAAAAGAAAATGTTTATTACGAGAAAAAATGCAAACAGCCTGAATTTATTTGACAGTGTAAAAGTTGAACAGGACATTCTAAAACATGGGCATGCTATGGCCCGGGGGCCACATGTGGCCTGTAAAACATTTTAATCCATCCCGCCGAACTTGAAAACATTAAATGAATAAACCCTGTTAAGATTTTATTTTCTCTGTAATTCTGATGTGACCCCACTAGCAGGCGCACTCTAGACCAATATTTTGTTGTAATGCTTTTGGTCATTTTTATTTAAAATTAAAGCATGTTTTAGCTATATATCAAATGTATTTTTTTCCAATGATGTGAGGTTAGCAAAACACTCCATCCATGTGCTCCTGGTCCGGCCACTCCGTCAAATTTTAGAACTCATTGTGGCCCACAAATCAAAAGGTTTGCCCACCCCTGTTCTAAACGATCTTGCCCATAGTTTTTTTCCCCATTAACGTATGACTTAATTCTTCTTAGATTGAGAATTGTGCCATTAAAGAAACAAATTCATCTCTTTTGTTTGTTTTTTTTGGGGGGGGGGGGTTTGTAGGATGGGACTTTAAACTAACGCTCCATTACACACACAGGGCGGTGAATGAACTAATTTAATTCATGCTATTTTCCTCAAATAAATAATTTTTAAAAATTTAATTTGTAATTATTTTATCCAAGAATGATTGTTATTGTGAAATTACAACTTGTTACCCCCAAAGACTTCTTTCATCATGATATGGCAATGTTCTCGTAATCAAATTACAAAAATTAGGGCACTAAGATACAGTTTTGTTCTCTTAATGCGGATTTGGGATTTTTTTTCTCATAAAAGTTAACTTTATCCACGTGACATTTGGACTTTGTTACTGTGAAGACACAATTTTTTCCTTGTAGCAACTTAATTTTTGTAACTTACAGCAATCTTGCACGCACTGAATTTTGTCTTTAATTAAAAAAATGGTTGTAGAATTACGATGGTTTTCTTTTTCCATTTTCTCTTGTTTTTTTTTTTCTTTTCAGAGAGGCCCAAAAGTACTCTGATGTAGATTCCTGCCTCAGAATCAATCAAATAAAAACCCTATATCCTCCCACTTCTTTCCTTCGATCCTCTCCACTTCGACTTTTACTTTCAATGTTAGGTTGAATATTGGACCCATTGAGAGGTTTTTGTTTAATTAGTTGCATGAGAGTGATCCATTGGGTTAGCTGCATAGGATGTTGATGTTTGTAAGTAAAGTACAGCCAGCGGTTTGACAGGATTTCTTAAAAGCACCATTTCGTCTTTTGTAGTGTATACGAGGTCACATGTATTACACATGTTGTATTCATTACACATTTTTAAGGTGACCTCTGGTAAACATTAACAAGTGCAAATGTTTTTCTTTTTCTTTTTTAATAACCATGGTGTTTCTTTTGCTACGTTTTGCAAATTCTTATCATTCAGTACATCACATGGATGGGGTCGCCATGGAGACGGGTTGAAAAGAATAATGGATCACGTCACCAGAATCTACGTGGCCCATGCCGTTCCATGTCCTTCAGTTCAACATCTCTGATTCACCAAGTACCGTTATTCTAATCATTTGGCCCCCAAAAACAAGTTACACAACATCATTCACAAAGCTACATGACGTCTCGTGTATCCCCACAATGACATGGAAAGCCAATTTGGATAAATGTCCTTCAAGACCAGGTAGTTTGCTTACTTTTTTATACAGATTTACTTAACCAACTACCAAGAGCACCAGTACAGAATCTCGAGCATATTTAACTGTAGAGAAGAAAGGCTGAGACTGGTTGTGCTTTGGTTGTTTTATCATTTTAAAATAAAATCCAATGAAAAAAAAAAGTCCCATTAACTGCTTTGTTGTTGCCAAAATCCCCATTTTGTTTCCATTTGCGCAATCAAAGTCTAGCATAGTGACAGGTAAGGCATGTACAGTATAGTCAGCGGTTTTTAATTCGTCATAGTCGTTCGAGTCAACTCTACCCCCCTTACACACTTTAACAAACACTCTGGCTCTGGAGGCAGACAGTTAAACCCTCCTTGGACGGGCTGGGGTGCTCTAACTGAGGGAAGTGATGTTGGAACGGCCACCAGGGGGCACCATAATACGACGACCAGCAGGCCTGCTGGGCACCTCATCAGGAGCCGGGGGGCCTAGAAATCGAGAGTGAAAGTTGCATGAAACTTTGATCATCTTAAATCACGGACGCTGTTCTGCACACAATATAAAAGTTGTATTGACACGTTAATGATGACTGACACTTCTACTGGCCAGTCATTTAGCAATTTGTTTGATGTCATATTTTCGCAGCGGTGCAAAACACACCCAGTCGGACCTGCGAGCAGCCAGCATTGAAATCATATTGAAATTCCTTCGTGAGGAGATCACCTAGTTATTTCTATTTTATCATTTGATGCCTAATTATGCTTGTTAAGACAGGTACAACCCAAGACTGATCCCCATTCTGCACACTGTTTATCAGAAATCAGAATCAGAAATCAGAAATCCCTTTATTGTCATTGTACTCAAGTGTGCAACGAGATTAGAGAGCTCCCCTCTCCAGTGCAATACAACAATACTTCAGATAAATATATAAATTAGATAAATAAGAGAATAGTTAGTGCAATGGAAATAATACTGAATAGAGTATATACATATTTCAATCCACAAATGTGTATAAAAAAATCTGTATCTGTAGCCACAGTCACAAATGTGGACAGAGAATCTACAAATGCGTAATTGAAGTCACAAATGCGTAATGAGAATACACAAATGTCTACATTGATTTATATGTGCACTGGGCCTCTTGATTGGCTGCGTTCTTACGTGTGACTTTTGCAACAGTCCTGCCGTAGACTAGTCACAAATGCGTGAAACAATTTGCAAATGTGTATCTGGAGACTTAGACAATATTATTCAGAATACCGTGTTTAGACTAGTGGGGGCATATGGAACAAATTATTGGAATGAAAATGTTTTGCTTGACTTCAGCCTTAATGAGAAATGGACATGAAGAAGGAACTGAGGGCATTGTGCTCACCGCATGGTGCAGGGTTACCTGCTAGACTAAATCCAGACTGGTGCAGGTTCCTGACAGGCTGCTTGGTGGGTGACGTGCGCGCCGAGGCGGATGGTGTTCCGCCGCGTGACATGGAGAATTCCGACACGGGGCCATCGTACATTCCCCTAGGCACTGCCCTCAGGACGGCCAGCTGCACGGAAGCAGATACAAAGTTAAGATAGGACCATTAAAGAAGGACAACAAGAGGCACAACTGTTTTGCATGGAGTGGTGGTTTTTGCTACGTTTTCCAGTCATCTAGTTCCATGTTTGCACATTCTCACGCATCCGTGAAAAAAAAATGCACATGAGGAAAAGTCGTCAAGACTGCCGTGGGAACAATTTTTATGCTTTCTTATATAAGAAAGAGTGTGGCACCAACCACTTCGCAAAACCTCAGCATCAGTTAGAAATACAAAACGTGTGGACGTTTCGTAGTACGCTGATGGTGTAGTCGTACATTCGCCTGAGTTGCGTGTGGGCAGCGTGCTTTCGGTTCCCACTCGGTGACGGTGTCTATGTCTGCCCTGTGACTGGCTGGCGACCAGTTCAGGGTGTAGTGTGCCTTTCGCCCGTAGTCAACTGGGATCGGCTCCCGCGACCCTGTACAGCGTATTTTTAATGCTGATTACTAAAAAAACATTTTCGAACAGATTTTGAGATATTTTTCACATTTATTCTTAAATTTGACCTATAAAATCTTGTGTAAAACAGATTTTACCATGCATTGTAATTTATAGTCGTGGCGTTTAAAAAAAAGGCCTCTCGTTGCTGAACTTAACCCTTTATTCATATTATTATTCATTCATCATTGGCTATAAGATTATTTTATTGTGGAATCAATGCAAAAAAAAATTGATGAGGAAAATAAATTACAAACGTTTGTTGACCAATGTAATTCATTATAGAACTTAAAATATGTATACAAATTTCTCGAACAAATGCAGCAATCGATTTTGTAGGAAGGATTTCAGGCGCATTTTTTTACAAGCAACATACAAACACTCAGATGTTTAAAATGACATTTAGTCTTTCCACTAAAATAGCTCACAATTGAATCATCTGTACTCTGTATTAATTTTCAAGCACACAGCGGAAAAGAAGAACAACATTGGCCTCTTGTTGCCTCCACACACTTTGATTTTACCTGCTTCCTGGCTTTGACACGCTTGTAGGCGTAGTCGGGGAACGGCGAGCAAGGGATGAAGCGGCCCACACCAGAGGTCACGTGCAGGTTGCCGTCTTCCAGGACGATCTTTCCCTGACATATGACCACCTGGGGGGCGCCACGAAGCTCCATGCCTTCGAAGATGTTGTACTCTGCAGCCTGGAATTTAGTGGAAAAGCAACGGAAGACAAATGACATTACACCATGGATTTAATTGAATTTTACGCCCTTCCTTCCCCTCAGTCTACTTTCCAAAGCTGACCATTTTCCCACTTTGAATCCTTCACTTGGAGTCGTTTTTATGTTTCTCTAGTCAACTCCCTCATTCCATTGGTTCTCCTTCCCGGCCTGTTTTGTGTTGTCGTCCAAACTGACTCCAGAACAGAGCAGAACTCCCAGTGGCTGAAAGCCAAAGGTGATGTCATGGCAAAACGGTGCGTGTGTGTGTGTGGGGGGGGGTGCATGTGCGTGTGTGTGCATGTGCGCTTAACATGATAATATGATGATAAAACATGGCCGCTCCTACTTGGCAATATGTCAAAATATCCATTAGGTTAGATTTATTGTTGCTGGGATCCACTCTGAATTCCCTCTTTGTGCTTTTGAGGACGGCCAAGCTGTGGGAAGCAAACATGTGACATCATTATATAAGAGTTTGAAGAGGATGTCATCCTCATCAGGAGATTTGCAGATTATTTGTTTTGCCAAAAACTGAGCTCTTTGAGTCCCTGTCAACTGAATAAAACTCTCGTCTCGAATTGCCTGAGAGGGACAAAATATTTCACTCAGCTCTCATGATTGCATTACAATGGAAAGAACAACCACAATAATTTGTACAGTGATAGTGTCAATCAACACTAAGAATCACTGGGAGGTTTTTTTTATGGATTGGATATCATTTTCCCAGTTTGCATGTTCTCCCCATGCCTCCGTGGGTTTTCTCCGGGCACTTTGGTTTCCTCCCACATTCCAAAGACATGCATGTTAGGTTGATTGAACCCTCTTAAGTTGTCCTTAGGTATGAGTGTGAGCGCTGATGGTTGTTTTTCTATGTGTGCCCTGCGATTGGCTGGCAACCCTTGTGAGGAAGAGCGACGTGGATAAGGGATCAAAGTTGTTTGCCGGAATCGGTTTTCTACTTCAGAGATGTTTTCCATCTGAAAACACATCTGCCATGTGATCATGTCCAATACTACAACACTCATTTATCCCCTTTTCTTTAAAACAACACACCAGTGTAATGTAATGTTTGATTGGAAACAAAACTTAATGGTTGTTATCGTTACTTGAATGTTTTTCTTTTGATTCAGTGAACATGGATGTACTTTGTGAGTCAGATGAAGATCCTCTGAGACCTCATTTCCGTTCAGAGGAACTCAGAGCTCTCTGGACGCTGGTCAAAAATGTGTTTTCTTGCCTTGCTGCTCACATGCACACATGCTGTGTCTTATTGCACTTGCGTAGTGTATTACTTAGCCTTTCATACTTCATATAATTTTACGCAGCGTAGATGTAAAAATGAAACACGGCTACCTACGCACCGAGTTGTGTTTCTTTGCCGTGATGGTTTGGATGGCATCGGTGTCCCAGATGACAAGGTCGGCATCAGAGCCCACGGCGATCCGACCCTTGCGTGGGTACAGGTTGAGGATCTTGGCTGCATTGGTGCTGGAAACCGCCACAAACATGTTTTCGTCCATCTTGCCAGTGGTCTATACAGTGGAGTAAATAAATATCGGATATTAAAATGTAAAAGATGAATTTATGGACTTGCATTTCAGAAATGGATACGGTAAACAGTAAACCGGCTTTTGTGGTGAGCTACTCACAAATTCTCTTTGCATAGTTTTCTGTTGAACATGCTGCAGCTGTTCGGTGAAACTCATATACCGATTCACATATGTTTTTGTGACACCCTAAAATGCCAGAAGATGGCATCAAGGTCCTGGCAAATCGGAAACTAGCAATTGGTGACAAGGAAGTATTGCTGAAGCGATACAACTCTACTGAAAGAAAATCTTTGGGCGAAGGAGCGAAATTCTTCTTGGTGCATAGTTTATTTTTAAAGGTAATATGTTAAAATGAGAAGAAATTATATTAAACTGTCCTGGGATATTTTTTAATAATTCTTACATAGTATATTTGCAATTTATCCGATTAAAATGTGAAAATATAAACTTCTGGCCCACCACTTAAATGTATGTGGCCCGCTGAAGCAAATGTTGCGTGTCAACTTAATGATTTCTGCTAAAATGTCTGTGAAATAACTGAGATATTGTAAGTGCTAGTGGTTGCTGAGTCCCTTTTTACAGTGACTTGAACAATAGTTGAACAAGCAACTATCCGTGACGTCTTATTTCAAAACTTGTCAGCCATCAGTTGTTTTGTATATCGTCGCTGTCCTTTGAAAAACAATTACATACATTCTCATGAAAAGTTAATGGGGTTTCTACATTACAGGTGTCCATTTAACGTGAAAATTAAAATAATTTACTAAATTGGACATACTTGTTTTTCAAAGGACAGCGATAATATGTAACAATATCCATTCATCCATCCATTATCTGTACAGCTTTTCCTCACTAGGGTCGCGGGGGGTGCTGGAGCCTATCCCAGCTGTCTTCGGGCAGTAGTCAGGGTACATCCTGTACTGGTTGCCAGCCAATCGCAAGGCACACAGGGACAAACAACCATCCCCGCTCACTCTCGCACCTAGGGGCAATTTGGATGTCCAATCAATTTGCCATGCATTTGCCATGTTTTTTGGGGGAATTTGGGAGGAAATGAAAAGTATGGAATTTGTCATCATGACAACTGGTGGCTGAGCTAGGACATAGTGACAAACCGAGTGAATTCAGTATCACTATAAGTGTCCACTTTTCCAACCCCTCTAATGACATCTTTTGTTTATTTATTTTTTTGGGAGAGGACGTGGAAAGGTAAAAATGTAGTAATATCTCGTGGTGTTACTGGTTATTTGCAAAGACTCAAAGACTCCCTTCCCAGAGTAAGAAATGTTCACCCGTCTGCATCCAGACTACAAATAAATAGCATGTGTACACAGCCACCACTGGCAAATTTAACATAGACAAGCCAATATATCATGTCATTTGTCTGTACTTCCTGCTTTAATCTGTGCCTGCTGTGCAATTTGAGTACCTGCCTTTGGTTTCCACACAGCATTCTTGACTTTAAATACAGCATGTCGATAACCCGGAGACCATATGCAAGTCATTAATCATTTTTTTTCCATAACGTCAGTTAATTATTAATAATATAATCATTAAATGTAGTTTTTTGCCTCATTAAAACACAATTTAATGAAACATTATTCTACTATTCAAATATACTGTAGTACTTTTTTGGACGGACTGGTACATCTTTATAAAAAAGAAATTCATGTCCATTGAGCACAAATGTTTGCCTACTTCTAGGTTGAAACATGCTACAGTGGAACCTCGGTTCTCGAACGACTCTGAGTTCGAACAAATCGGAGTCCGAACAAAAAATAGAGAAATTCTTGCTTCGCCGTTCAAACAAACCTCGGAGTTCGAACGCCGGTATGACGCGTGAGTGCGTACGCGAGGGTGGGATGCTGAGCGGCGTTCGGGTGTAGATCGCTCTCTTGCTCTCTTTGTGACCAACTGTTGTCGCGTGCGGACGTGCTGCGTTTTGCTCTCGCGTTTCATATAGGTGTACGAAGTGTTTTAGCCCCTAATCATGCCTCCAAAGAAAGTCAGTGCAAGCAGCAAAGGAATGGTTTCGGTGTTCGAAGAATTCGCTTTTCGAACAGGGTTCTGGAACGGATTTTGGTCGAGAACCGAGGTTCCACTGTATTTCCCCTTCAGATAACTCAGATACACTGTTTCACACTTTGTAAAATGTGACAGCATACATAATCACTGAAAATAACAGAAGATGTAATAGTGAAGAAGATGCAAGGAGGTCTGACCACAGCTTTGTCCCAAATGAGGCTCATCCTCTCCTCCACCCCGTTGACGCCCTCTGGGATCTGAGTGAAGTCGTCCTTGCCGATGGCCTTCTGAGACACGCTGAACGTACAGTGAGCGCTGCCACTCACACTGAGGTCTCCGCTGGAGGACACATAAACACACGCTGTAATATAACCACACCATGTGTCTAATATAACGCAAGTGACATTCCACAGTCCCACACAAAAACAGAGCGCAATAGCTTTTTGGAGCCATTTCCTGTTTCTACATGACCGGCTAACTCACCTACAAGGTGGTCGGTTGTGTAACTATTGAAAATAACTCAACCTCAACGTGACTTGATGTGAGAAGGCTACTCGCTCAAACAATTGAAGCCTGCATACTTGCATTTATGGCAATAATGCACAGATTAAAATAATTTTTGCGTAAAACACAACCAGGCCAAAAGGCATTGTTTTCATCTGTGTTTGTTACGAAAACAATTTCCACCAATGCAAATGGAATTTGATTCGCCAGTTCCTAATGTTTTAAATACTTCTTCAAAAAAAAAGTAGAAAGTAGTGTGATAGAAATACAAATCAGATTGTTTTTCCTTTTGATGGTGGAATTTATTTTGTCTTTTTATTGTTAGAGTCACAATAAAAGCACTCCAAAAATACAAATGATATCATCCCATTTTGTCTCCTACTATTATCCTAATGTAATTTTCTAAGAAACAGAAAGTTTTTCACTTCTATTAGAGGATTTTATTTTTCTCTTGTTTTGTAGTTGAGTCATCATTATCAACTTTATAGTCCCTCACGGTGCAAGAACCGGAAAGTAGCCTATTCACAAAAAATATTTATTTACTTTTATTAGTTTTTACTTTTTTTCACATCTGTTTTTTTTTGTCACTTTTATCATATTTATTTGCAATAGCAGCATTCCCTCTTTCTAAATTGATGTCATACTGCATAAACCAGGAAATATACTGCTAACAGGCTACTGTGACAAAACTCTTTTGTGACAAGAATTTGCTATTTTAGCTCTATTATCATTGCACTCCTGATTTCACCCCAACCCAAAATGCAAATGGTACAATCCTATCCCGCAAATGTCATGTGACATTTTTCTTAACCAATTAATTCACATGAATGAACAAATACATTTTCTACAATTTCAGTCACGATAGAAACTAATATGGGCCCCAGAAATAAAATGGTACGGTCCATCATCTTACATCATCGTTTGTGTCCTGTACATTTTGATTTGTGCGGAGCTGGGCAGTTTGTCCGTTTTAAAAAAAGGGTTCCATTAATCATGACTGGAGGTGGCTTTTAGTCTGGCCCACAAATTGTCCCTCGGGCGTGTGATGTGGTCGCGGCCAAATGGGCAAACGACAAAAATTGCCTCTGAAGGCGTCAAAAGTGCCACTACCAACTGTGCGTACTTGCTTACATTGGTAAATATTTTTGGAGTTTATGTTTTCCGTATGGTCCCTAAGGTGCACACGTAGGTGATTGATTCATGTGACAAGGTGAGTGAATTATGTTATGCTATGCTATGTGATGATGCGGAGTAGTCTCAACAGAGAAGTTGAATAAAGCACTACGTGTGTGAGATTGGCTGGCTTTATCAAGATAAAACAAGACACATTCATGGAGAAGAAGAAAGAAGAAGAAAGAAGAAGAATGAGACGAAGAACAAGGAGACGAATGAGACCATAAGAAACCTATAATAAGGTAAACGGATTTGAATAGTAAATTAACCAGCTAACGATCTTTAAATAAACCTCTGCCATTAGCATCTCTCCCGCGGCCGCATCATGCACGGGCGCTTTTTTTTTTGGGGGGGGGGGGGGACGTGGTAGGGGACCGACATTTTTCATGAATAAGGCCAGAGGGTCGAGGATGGAAAGCTAGCCAGATCGCGACCGGAGGGCAGGGAACTGACCGGCAAAAAAGCATCAAGTGCCCAGCTCTGGATTTGTGTTCGTGAGTGCTGATTGTTATAGTTAGTCCATAAGAATGTCAGCAATAGTTGACCGTCAACTGCCTCGTTGCTGTCAGAGAGCCACACCTGATGAACTGACACATGCCACAATTTGGAGATTGAAAGGAAGCGTACCTGGATAGGAGCGTGTTTAGGTAGTCTGGGGTGGTCGGGTCAGGACTGAGAGGTGGCGATGTTACAAAAGAAGCCGCCTTGGCCCAATTCTTGCTCCAGTAATGTGTCCCGTCCGTGCCCAGGCTGGCCGTGATTGGCTCACCAAACACGACGTTTCCTAAGCAAGGAAGCTCTGTTTAGAAATCGCTCGCCAAAACATCTGGAAACTTTTTACCTTTTTTACGCGCTTGTGAGATGATGTCGGCGGCGCTCTTGCTCATGACGCGGGTCACGTACAGGGGACAGTTGGTTTGGCTGGCGATGGTGATGGCCCGAAACACAGCCTCCGCCTCCAGCTAATAGAAGCCCCAAAAAATAAAAAACACACATCAATATGGTTTTCACGATTTCTCACATAAACGCTAGCACAGCAAATATAATTTAGGGCTGTTTATAATAAATACTTTACAACCAGAAGTGGGATCTTAGAACTCAAATGCCAGAAACTGCAGCAGTTCAGCTACACTGACTTCCATTCAGATACTTCTTATCATTCTAGGTAGTTGATTCCCAGGAGTCAAGAAAATTCCCATCAGTGTGCCTCGAAGCAGATGAGGTGCTGAAGCTGAGATCATTAAGCTGTTTTTATTCAGCGACAAGCGGTTGATTTACGCCCTGAACGTCACTAATATGCATAAAACCACATGTGCGAAATAAGAACAGCATGACAATGAGTGAGAGTGAGGACTGTCTGTCTGTGAGGCCATACAATGAATTGTTTGAACAATGAAGTCAGTCGCATGCCAACACATGGACTAATAGTTCTGTATAAATGTTTATGATATGTTCCAACCTCTTCTGGCCTGCTCAGCACGTGCCCCTCAGGCCCAGTGATTCCCATCTGCAACATACGAGCCTGCTCCTGTTGGGCAGACACATCATGTCAAACCTGTTAATCTAAAATGATGAAAAGTCAAACTTCTGTCAACTTGAATCTGGAAGTTTGAGAATATTTCAATTTGTAGTCATTTGATGGATGCATTATTCAGTGTGTACAGATTGAACAATCAAGTCCATAATCAAATCACAGACATACCTACTTAAAACTATTTGGGTATGTAAATTGTTAAGACATTAAAGGGAAATAAACCCAAAACTGTCTTCTATGTAGTCCCACTAGTCTAAAAATGGCATTCTGATTAATTGCGTTTAAGGAATACGAGTTAATCAGCAAAATCCACCATTTTTTTTTTTTTTTGCCAGCACAGAGAGCGACGCTTTTGTCAGTTCTGGGGACTGAAAATAACATCAAAGATGTTCAGGTCTCAGCTAACGACCAATCATGCCTCATCAACAGGTGAGCTGTGATTAGATGTTTCTTGAGCCCTGAGCAACTGTGATGTCATTTTCAGTCAACAGAAGTGACAAAATGGCCGTCCCCTGAGATGGCGTAAAACAGGTGGATTTTACTGCTTAACTCATATTCCACAAACGGAATATTAATCCGAATGCCATGTTTAGACTAATGAAGGCGGATAGAACATTTTATTGCAAAGAATTTTGGGGGGTTGACTTCCCCTTAAACAAAGTTAACACAATCCTGGTTGACCTCTTACAATGGGGAACCCCCCCCCCAAAAAAATAGCATTCTTTGCTGACGAACATCATGCATAAATTTTCTTTTTTAACATTTTCCACTTATGTAATTAAGTTGAAGGGGGATTTTGCAATTTTCAAAAAAGAAAAGCAATTTACTCATAATGCAGTATTACAACTCTAAAGATCATTATTACCCATACCGCGTCTCCTCACTAGAGTCGCGGGAGGTGTTGGAGCCTATCCTAGTTATTGTTGCTTGTTTTCTGAATGTGGGAGGAAACCCACGCAGGCATGGGGAGAACATGCAAACTCCACACAAGATGGCCGGAGCCGGGATCGAACCCACGACCTCCGCATTGTGAGGGAATCATGCTAAGCAGTTGGGCCACCGTGCCGCCCAAAAAGGTTTTCCGTTTCAAGCTTTGTTTTTTCGAGAGACCGCAACACTGCCCTCTAGTGCACGAGAAATGACACCTGACACCTGGTAAGTCTCACCATCAGTCTCTAATTGGTTGTTTTTCCTCAGGCGTGGTAGTTTGTTGTGTAGTATATCAATCAAAACAGATCACAAATTATGTTTATTTTAACATCTTTGAGAGTTTATTGAAGTCCGTTTGCATATTGGGTATTTGCAGGAAAATAGCATGCTGCTTAACTTTAAGCATAACTTTATTTTGACTGCTAGGTAACATAAAGGATCTCAAATAGTTGAGCTCCTTTTCCCTTGGACTGGGTTAAATCATTTTAAAAGTCCACTACTGTGAATTCCGAAATAGCAAAATACCACAGTGGCAGCTCTGTCATTTGGAAGCATAACATCTTGGGAATTGTCGACATAAATGAATGGTGCAGGTCAGATTTAGGAGCATTACGGCTCGGTTGTCATAGTTACAATCAGAACAGAGGCTTTTCATCATGTGGCTAACATTTGTGCTCGGAAATATGATGATGGACGCCTTCCAACTATTTGTTTTGAACCCGATAAGTTAAGTTTGAAATTAGAGATGAATCGAATTCAGCACAATTATTTGTCTACCATGCAACCTGGAAGCAGTACTCCCACTCTCTTTGGTGACGGTGTGTTTAGACTGCATTTAGACGAGTTGTTCTATGGAAATGACAAAAAGGAAATAGCAGATGACCCGAGTTGAACACGATAATTGATTAAAGATTAAAGATAATTAAAGCCATGAGAAGACGTTCACAAGAACACATGTTTACAATGGTTTTGTTTTACCTCTGCAATGATCTCTCCATTTTCCGCATGGACCTGAGCAATGCCCCCCCTTTCTGCCAAGAAGGTAAACACCTCATAGAGCTGCAGCCACAGAAAAGAAAGTCACAAAAAGAACAGATTATAGTCACAAATTGTTGCCTTGTAGTAAATCATGTTCTCTTTTTGATCCGAGCTGGCAGCGGCCGCCAAACTTGTCCCAAAATTAGTAATGTGAGTAAATGATTTTGACAGTTCTCAAGCCAGACGGAAGACACTTGTTTCGAGGCTGGAAACTGACAGTTAATTTTGACACCAACATAATCCCTGATCTTGTGCGTTACAAACCTCGCTGTTGCTCATCTGGTAGTAGTCCTTGTAAGCCATGTATACTTGGAATGAGTTCACTCCTATAAAAGCGAAAAAGACAGACAGAGACATAAGATGGATGTTGTGCATAGCTGTAACTCAAATCAGATGATATGCAGTATGGCTCAGCAATTCGGCTTTGAATTTGACCAAAGGAAAAAAAAATCCAGAATTCAAGCAACAATGGGACAAACCAACATCCCGATCCAAAATTTTATGTTGTGGCGGACATTAGGACCATGCCTCTCCCCCAAACGGCATGCCTGCTGGGTGAGAGGCATGGTCCTAATGTCCGCCACAGTCAGTCGTGTGTGCTCATTTCAACTGCCACAATGTTCTTTTTAAACGGTGTCCATCGAGTAAGACGACAGTATTCAACTTCTGTAAAATGAAAAGCTTTTGTGATGGGGAAATGCCAACGTAAATGTTGTGATACCTTTGTCCTTCATCAGGTTGTCCACTTCCTGCTTGACGTTGTCATTCCAGTGGGTGATGTCAACGTGCAGTGAGTAGTCGCAGCAAGCCTTCTCGTCAGCCCACTGCCTCCACTGGTCATAGGCCTCCATCAGGCTGTTACCTGCCTCTGGGATCACATGATCCACTGTATGGGAGACAGGGGAGGCAGGGCATTAATCACAGGGTGATGCCAAAATTTGTGAACACATTTTTCCTAGTTTCCATTATATCTTGCAGGATCAGCTGTCACTGTGTGTTTTGGCTGTGATGCACCCGAGCCGACCCAACATTGGCACGTGTCATATTTTGTTTTTGTCACAGCGTGAGGGTGTTGTTGTAACAAGGAGCAATAAGTGGTGATATTCTTAGACCTTATTATTTTATCAATCAGAGGCTGGGCTGACAAAAATCCCCTTTTGGCTCATTCCAATATCTTGACAATTGGTGAGCGTAATTACTGGAATATGTTATCTTATATGTGTAGGAGGCTTAATTGTATTTTTTTTTTGTCCATGTAGCTTATTTGATCATGGTACTTGATAGAAAAATCCAGAAATAATATTCCTATATTTTAATTACTCAAATATTTCCTGCACTCAATCAGATAACGTCCACTTGGGGAATATAATGCAATAACTCAATCAAAACCCAGACAATGGCTTGTTTTACGTGAAATCACAGTACAAATATAAAAATACAGAAAAATAAATAAATGAAAACATTTAAATCCATTCTGACTCATTTGTATAAATACAGTTTCCAAAAGTATCCATCCATTATCTAAGCCACTTTTCTCCACAAGTGTTGCAGGCGTGCTGGAGCCTATCACAGCCATCTTCAGGCAGTAGACGGGGTACACCCTGGACTAGTTACCGGCCAATCACAGGGCACACAAAGACGAACAACCATTCACGCTCACACTCATACCGAGGGCCAATTTAGAGTGTTCAATCAACCAGGCACCCGGAGAAAACCCACGCAGGCACGGGGAGAACCTGCAAACTCCACACAGGAAGGAACCCTACACCTCTGAACTGTGAGGCGGACATGCTAACCACGAGGTCATCTTAACACCTGATTAAAATATCACACTGACTATGAAAAGGGAATGCCTGCTTTAATTTGTTCCCCCTTGCACACACTCCTTGGCCACAATGACATCTTATGTTCGTGGAGCGAAGCTGTTCACATTACACAGCCAGTGAGTGAATGTTTTCACTTAGTTTCAGCCCCTCTGAAATTGAATCCCCCACAAATGAATGAAGTGCGTGGATAGTGGTAACAGGGACATGTCTGTTCATAAATGCCTCTCTGCCAACTTTCATTGAAGTTAATGGTATGAATACGATGCCGTTATTTCGCAGCTGCTGCTTCTGATGGCGCCGTGTCTCTGACGACACACATGCAGTCAATGTGTTTTTGCTGCTTTACGAAGACAAGAAGACACACATACTGTAGTGTTCGGTATTTTCATTGAAGCCTCTTGCCCGCTTGGCCCCCCTCTGGATGAATCCTCTTTGTATGGAGTTGCTTTTGGACAGTTGCCTGTTGGAAACTCTCTTTGGCTTTCAGCTCCACATCTTTTCCTCTTAACCCTGAGTTTACCCGAGCCTCCCGTTCTTACCGATCATTGTTGTTCCCCCGGCGAGAGCTGCCTTGGACCCTTGAGCAAAGTCATCCACAGTGGTGGTCCCACGGTACGGCATCTGGAGGTGGGTGTGAATGTCAATGCCACCGGGGATCACCATCTTGCCGTTGGCTTCGATGGTCTTTACCCCACCGGGCACGATCAGGTTGTCACCGATCTGCCTATGGAGGATTAGCACATCTTATAAAATGAAGCTTTAGATGAATGCATCATACATGTTATGTATTTTTAGATTATTTTTTTAAATTCTATTTTTGTGATGGAAAATTTAAACAATCATGAATTAATTTCTGTGTTTCAACCTGGTAGCTCTTCACACATCAGAAAACAAGAAGAATCTCTCAGTTTCAAAAAGGTTGAAGATCCTTTGGGTGAAGAGACATTTATTACATGTGTTAACAAGTATTTGGGTAATAGTTAGGGTTGATGTTAGGACCAGAATTGTTAACCAGAGTTAACATGAGAAGGTGTTAACCAGAATCAATTACTTAACGCAACTCAACTTTATTTATAAACGACTTTAAGACAACCACCAATATATGCAAAGTGCTGCACTTGAAGCAAAAAAAAAAAAAAAAAAGGACAACAACAGTAAAACCGAAAAAATAAATCTCATTGAGTCAAAAGCCAATGAATAAAAATGAGTTTTAGGATGAATTTTAAAAAAGGGAAGCGGGGGAGCTTGCTTAACATTAAGTGTTTGGTCATTCCAAACAGATTGACTGGCAATGAAAAAGGCTGAATCCTCTCTGATCCTTCGCTTAGTCCTCAGTCCCAGATCTGAGGCACCCGTGGGTAAGGATGAAGGACCTCAGAGAGGTAAGGTGGGGCAAGACCAATTAAAGATTTGAGAACAAATAATAGAATCTTAAAAAGAACTCTAAAATGTACAGAGAGCCAGTAAAGGGAGCCCAGAGTCGGAGTTACGTTATGTGCCTAGAGGCGAGCAGCAGCATTTTTGAGCAACTGGAGACGCTTGATGGAGGATTGGTTGACTCCAAATTAATAAGTGCATTACAGTAATGTTAGTATATGTAAATCAAAGTTAGTTATATTTGGGAGACGATTAACTAGAATTTGGATTACACAGTGGTCAACACGTATCCAGAGATGTTAACCAGTGTGTCAGGGTCATTAGGTGTTAACCAGTTGGGGTAAGGAGGCATCAAGCTCTATGGGAGTTTGCCAGCCGCTCAATAGTCCTGCACTTATTTGCTTGTGTGTTATGCAACACTCGGGTTCCTGTGAGAGTCTCCCATGGTGGGGGAGTAAGAACAAGGGGAGAAATAATTGGACAATTAATGCCGAATGGGATCAAGGTTGAAGTTACCAGGAGGACAAATATATTTGAAAACATTAAGGATGAGTTGTACATCAAAAGCATGGACTGGTAACAACAGCCTTTTTATTTTTAGTTGGACTTTATTTAGACTGCAATAGTTAGTCAACTTTTTCCTTTACTCAAACCTGAAATAATCTCTCGCATCCCCCCCTCCCCCCACTTTCCGAAGATCTAACTCATGGAAAAATAAAGGCACCCTGGAATATTTTAGCAAGTATTTGCACAAGTCTTCAAGGAGCTGCAGAGGCTGAGGGATGAAAGTCAAGAAAAGGGATAAGAGGATGGGCTTACTTGATGAGGCCATCCTCCATGTAGATGTCTGCATGGAAGGATTGGTCATCATTCACAATCCTGCCGCCTTTGATCAGAAGTCGGTCGCTCTGCGGGGTGGGGTGGGGGATTGAGGATAGGATAAGGAGGGGGAAATAACACAAAAAAAACCCTGAATGTCCCAGCACATAACTTTACATCATGTAATGTAGCCTGATTTGGGCGTTGCCATGACGCCCCACAGTTAGACAAATCAAAGTCTGCTTCCGCCGCCTCATTGATGACTGATTCCAGCATGCAGTTGCTATGGCAACGGGTTCACCACCGGGAGGGAGAGTGGATAGAGAGGGGACTGGCTTTTCCTTTGTTGGAGTGAACCAATGGCTGTTGAAAATTAAGTGTCATGAGCAAATCAAGCACAGCCTATAAAATAAAGCTTTAGATGAATGCATAATACATGTTATGTATTTTTAGATTCTTTTTTAAATTCTATGTTTGTGATGGAAAATTTAAACAATCATAAATTAATTTCTGTGCATTCTGCATACATAAAAATGTCTCACAAATAGTATGTGACTTGCTTAAAACTGGCTAATGACTGATTGGACTGTTGAGTATGCTTGTGGTCGGGGCAATAGTTCCTGTTTGATAAAATTAGAGGATGGTGAAATCAGACAAGATCATTTCCTTGGCATAAGAAAAAAGAATGACAGTCACACAGCACAAAGACCATGTTTGGTGAAGATAATGGGGCGTGAAATACACACGTAAAAAAGAAGAGTGCAGAGAAGTATCCTTGTGACAACCTCTGTGAATGCTGCTTTTGTTGTTGTGAATACAAGTCTCCTAAAAAAAAATATTCTAATAAATGTAACCCACCCAAGTTAGAATAAACAGCTGGTATTTAATGTTGATTCATTGTCTTGCACAATTGAGAAAAAAAATCCCTCTTGGCACTTGGCTGCAAACAGTAAAACCACTGTTGATTCTGTTGATCGATTATGATTGATTTGGTCAACACCGATATTTGACAGGGTAAAATTTGGATAAACATTTAATCAGCCAATATTGTGCCATATTAGCTGTACATCTTGGGCACGTCTCAGAACAAAACACCGTGATCAATTACTTAAATTAATTAATCACTTGACAGAGCTAATCCATCTCTCTCTCTCTCTCTCTCTCTCTCTCTCTCTCTCTCTCTCTCTCTCTCTATATATATATATATATATATATATATATATATATACATATATATATATGGGGGGTTGTGCGTGTGTGTATGTGCGCGGTGGTGTGTGTGCGTGCGTGTGCGTGGGGGTGGGGGTGTGTGTGTTTACGTGTGTGAAAAAAATGACATTACATTTTTTAATTTTTTTCAAGAGGGGGTTGAATGTTTGAATATCTTATGTTGTAATGTATGTGCAAATAAAAGTAAATCAAAAGCGTTAATAATCGATCGGACCCAATTTGATTGACTCTTAATTGAATTGTTGAAGCACTGTTTATGATACATGTACTCCGACCAGCATTATTCTACTTCAAAACAGGAGTTCAAAAATCATCAGATGACATTGAAGAAATAATTAAATAATGAAACGATGAGTTTCGAGAACGTTTTTCCTTCCCACAATGGATCAAATACATTGAGAGAAACGGCCATAGTAAATGTTTATATTTTTGCTTAGAATTGATATTTGTTGGCATAAAACATTTGTGCGGCCAAACACAAACGACTCGTCATCGGAATGCAATAAAAGTAGAAGCTTTATGGATTTTGTTGACTACTTCAGCGCTTCAATGCTCTATTGATATCAGCTTTTCCCTACAACATTCCAAAATCCTGCAGATTTGGTTCATTATAAAGTGGTGCAAATGACAATGTGAATGATTATCTGTTGTCTAGTACAGTACAGAAAGTGGATGGATGCATGTGCATGTCTGCAGTATTACAAGTCAGTAGTCTGCCGCTCCCAGGATAGAGAAAAAAACATGGTCTTGTTTGTATTCCAAGAGCTACAATCAATCTGCTGAGTCTTTGTGTGCGATAGTGATGGTGAGTGCGAAAGCGAGCTCAGAGTCTTTCCAGGCGACCACACCCTTGCAAGCATTACATTATTAGACTGGGGAACTCGGTCATAGCTGGAACACAACTCGCTTACACATCAGCGCTGTCCTTAAACTGTCGCTTTAACGCCACATACCATCTCCTCCCTCCACACGACAACCAGCCCTCTAGGCTACCATATAATAATGACAATACATTCATATTTCAACATTTTAAGTGTCGTAACGCAAAATGTTCGTTACCGGTTTCAAACTGCACTTTCCCTATCCCCTGCAGATAGTGAAAAAAAATACTATTGAAACCCGCCTAAAAAGGCTGCTACCAACTATGACCCAAATACAGTTTGATTTCAAACTCATTCTACGATATTAGACATAAAAGTAAATAGCTTACAAATATGGTGCGACATAAGACTCTCTGCAACTTACACTAACAACCCAGTCTAATCTTAGCTCCACCCCACTCACTCCTCAAATACAGTACTTCTATGACACCGATTACTGACTTTCCTATTACCCGGGGCCTTAGTGCCATCTTGTGGTATCTTAGAGTGTGATGTAAATAGCACAAAACGTCAATTAGGTGAGTTTTGTCCCACATTATGTACAAATAAATATTTTATTCACAATACTACCAAAACATGTAATATTTTTATATAAATTACTAACAACACTTGAACCACTTTTTATCTGGTTATTGTTTTGATTGGTTAGATTTTAGGTTTTGATCCTAGTTTGCAATTGACTTGTTGCTCCATAGCATTATTATGATGTGTTTATAATCATGTCCAATATTATCTTCAATCCAAAGTGCATCAAATGAATTAAATTATGTGTGATTTTTGACAAAACGAGATTCGACACCAGACATCAAGAAATATATACAGTCATCTGTTTAAATGATGCCAGATAACATGCCATGTTTAAAATTGATGTTGAACATTCTTGACTGAGGATAATTAATGAATAAAATAGTGCTCTATACAGTAAATTTTCCCCTTTGCGTTAACTTCACAACTTTATCGTATTTTGGGTAACAAATCATCTTATCAGTTTAGCTCATTACTCCATAAGTATTTGTCAATAAGTAATAACAACCAGTCTCAGACAGAATAATCCTCTTTGGCTTTTTAATCGACGTAAAGCTTACTTGACTTCAGACTTTTGCTGAGGCAAACTCTTTTAGGCCATTTGGCAGCGTTAGTAATGGTGGTCACATGAGAAGATGCTGAGTACGCTTTGAAAGCAGTCGTCCAAAGTGAGTGAAAGACTGATTGTGTGTGTGTAAAGAGTAAAGACTGATTCAAGTAGGAACGGCAAACATTCGTCTGACGTGATGTCGTTGATCCTGATCCGCTCCGACCTTCCAGGGTCATGTTCTACTTTGTCACTCCGGTGAGTGCGTCCTGTTTTATGACTGGAAAAAAAAATCCCAGTAGAATGAGCAAGGCATTGTCGTGATAGCTATAATCAAGTATATCACCCACATAGAATGTTAATAGAAGTTTTTTGTGGTTCATTCAAGGTTTGTTGCAGATGCCACTTAATAAAAAAATCATTTAGTTGGCTTGTGCAAGTGCTGAATGGTGGAAAGTCTATTCACACGTTGTAATTTTTGGAAAGATTTACGGGACATACATGGTGAAATGTGTTCCCATATTAAAAATGAATGTCCCATGCTTCTCTCTGCGTTGACATTTTTGTGTGCTTTTCTTTTCCCTTCTCTACATCTCAGCGACAGGATTTGATCAGCTGGCAACAAACGAAAGCATTTGGGGAGGATTAGCACAAACATCACGCGAGGCCATTAGCTGTCTTTTGGTTGTTTTGCATGCCAATGATCAAGTATAAACTGGATGCTGTTTCCTTGGTGTTTTAAAAGCATATATGCTTTCAAAAACGTCGTAGTATGCACGCCTGGCCAGCAGTTGGCGATGTAATTAATCCCCCCCCCCCCCGCCTCCCCCTACAACATATGACTTCAAAATCTAACATTTTTTAGTGATGCAGCTCTATCGGACACATTAGAAATGTTAGAAACCATAGATATCAAACACTGGGCCTGTGGGCCAGATTCAGCACACTGTACCAATTTATGAGGCCCACAAAAGCAAATAGTCAACTTCATGTTTCTCACTAAATGGATTAATTGCTTTCATTTTGTCTGGAAAATCTGCACCTAATGTGCACATTTTCATCGTATTTAAAAGCTTTTGTTTTCTTTTTATCACCAAATCCCGTCTTAACAAAAACAACAAAAATATGTGCTTTCTTATTGGGTTGACTCTATTTTCCATGACTTCTGATCTTAAATTCAATATGTTGTTAAAAAAACAAACCCTCTAAATTGTCCATAGGCGCAAATGTGATTGGTTGTTTGTTTATGTGTGCCTTGTAATAGGCTGGCAACCAGTGCATGGTGCATCGTGCCTTGCACCAAAATTCAGCGAGGAAAGGCTCCAGCTCACCCAGAACCCAAGTGGGGATAACAGTACAGAAAATTGATGAATGTTCGTGGCTACTCTCAAGGCAGGAGCCAAAATAGGCCCTATTTTCCTTCTTCTGGATAATAATTCCTGACAGATACTGTATGTAGAAGTCCAAAGTTCAGCTTATAACAAATCATTGGTTGTCAAAAGGTAACTAAATAAATAACACAAAGTGCCCAAAATAGCACATTTCCCTCTGCACAGGAAACTGTCATTTGGTTGCCAGCTACAAAAAAAAAAAAAAGGTTTAGACAATGTTGTCCTTGTGCTATTCTCCCGTTTCATCAGACTGGAGGGAATATTTTAGGTCCTTGTCATTGCTCATAATTGTGAATATTACTGGTCAACTCCTAGGTTAGACAGGATGTTAATGGGAGCCACGACTAGGGTGGGGGCTTTGTATGGGCTTGGAAGGCAGCCGGGACCCAGTGTCTGCACCCAAGCTTCTGTTTTCTCCCAGTTGCCTGGAGACCAAAATATTTACCCAAAAGGGCTGCATTTTGTTCACAGCTCAGAATTCAGATATATTTCAGTTAATTGGGGTCAGTGAAGTCTGCTAATAGAAATGCAGCAACACGTAGGGGGTGTGTTGTCGTACCATCTTGAATGCACAACGGTTGCTATGGTGAGTCACATCTGGGAAGGCCACGCTCTGTCTTCATTGCGCACAAACCCACTTTGTGGCAGTGCGCGTGCTGTTGGCGTGAGCCGGAGCTCGGGTTTAATTTCCTCGTTGGGATTTTTTTTTTTTTTGGAGTGATCATTCCTAATGGACTAGGCAGAGCGGTGGGGCGTGGTTAGCTCAAAGGGGGGCAGAGAGGATTACTGGTTGACGGAGGAAATCTAAGCAGGAGCACGAGAGGAAGGAAGAACCGCACCTAGAAATGTGACAGCAACTTTGGCACAGGGTAATATGAGGAAACATCTAGAATAGAACATCATAGTATAACAAGGGTTTCCATCCCACTTTTACAGGAGCAAATTGGATGGTAGCAGCACACATTACAAAGAATGATAAAAATACCAAATTATTTGGCTAAATATAAGAAGTGCGCAGTATGTGGCAACTGGACATTAACTCGTTCATTGCCAGCCCAGGTAAAATGAAAGTACTTTTTGGCTGCTATATCTGTCAATGGCAGTCAAGGAGTCAATATTAATTAGCATACAGTGGTCCATGCTGCGAGAGAAAATCTGTATGTGACAGACATGAATTTGCCGATTGCCACAAGATGAGAACAAAGTACATTTTTACATTAGATAAGGCTGTGGCCTAACTAAATGAACCCCTCCCCCTCAATTCAACATTGTTGTTTTGGTCCACAACAATGTTTTTAATATTAGACATATCTTGGGCCTGAGCACAAAATAATACTTGGTGTGTTTTTCCCGCTAAAAGTGGCAGATAGGATATCTCCATTGACCAGATTTTTCAAAAGAAAATTGATAATATTGGTTATTCCTCAAGTGGGTCCGTTCATTTTACAAATTATGGTCCAATGTAAAGGTTTGAAAATAGCTTACTCTTTTTGACGATGTTTTGGGAGATGCAAGGATTACGCCCGACGCTAGCAAATTATGCAGGCTTCAAAGGCAAAATTTGCATGACTAAATATTATTCATATAGTCAGTGCATATTTTTTTATGATTCATAAATTTGCGTATTTGCTTTTTTCCCCCATGAACTCCATTCACAAGGTGGCACCTAAACATGAAATTAGTAAATTGATATATATATATATTTTTGCATTATATTTACAGTAAATATTAATGTTTATAATGTTTAATATTAATTAATGTAACAATTACAATTTTGAGCTATTTGCGCCAGGGTCTGTTCATTGTATTTGCATTCTGCTTTGAAGCGAACTCGTGTTACTAATTTTCCACAGGGTGATGTCTGGTCTTGCGAGCAATGATATTAAGGTGAATCAAGGGCATGCCATCATCAATGGACGTGGGGGTTTTTGAATTATCAAGTTGAAAATGTTCCAAAAGACACGTCCAATTAGGATACACGGAAAAAATACGTGACCCATGCCATGATTTAATGAAGGTGCCTCATTTTATTAGAGATCATTCTGAAGCCAAAGCCACCCACCGACTGCAAAACTGAAAACCTAGCAACAGTCCACAACGCCGTAACAATGAAAACCGGCCGACATGACATTCTCACAGACACACACGCACACACACGCACACACACACACACAAAGGAGAGGTCTGCATCTGGAAGACAAACCAGAGGCGCAGCTGTCTGAACTGGCCTCCATTCAACCTCGGCCCTGCATGCTGTGACACAATCGCTCGCCTTCTAAAAAATAAAAAATTCACAATTCAAGACACTCCTTTCCTTATGCTGCTTTATCCCACATCATCCCAAAATGGGCGTGTGCCTGTCATCAACCCCCACACAACCCTGTCCTCACTACCCGCCTTCCACCTTCCCTGCCTTTCACTCTCTCCTCTGCACCACACAAGCCTGCACCATCAACGGTCATCTCGGAAATAGGAAAATCCCCTTTGGAATTGTGTTTGATTTTATTTTGAAATATCTCCTAAAACGGCAACTGATTAGGCTGTGGAATTGGCGGATATTATAGGATAACGTGACTAGGGGGGGGGGGGATCTCGCAACATAATGCACTTTCAATAATCCTGCAAAATGCCAAACTAACCAAAACGATTTCGTGTGTTTGAATGGGAAACAAATAATAGTGGAATTATACTCGAAAGGAGAAAACGTGAAGTGTTTAGATTTTTAAAGGGCGAAACCTTTCAACAAAGAGGAAACACCAAAAAACGCCTAATGTAGTGCATTACCAGAAAAATGTCTTGACTGCAGCATAAGGGCTGACAGTAATAACAATATGCATAATAATCACTATTTTTAAACAGTAGCGATGCTGCAAGGTCTAGATTTACGACTGCAGCAGCTAACGCCAATGCGGTGATTTATACCAGCAATCAAAGTTCCCACATTCACTGGAGCGTCGTGAACTACTCACCGTGATCTTCGGGATGTTCTTTTTGCCTTGATAAGACATTCTTCCTTTTTTTCTTTTCTTTTATTTAACCTATGAACACAACACGAGGTGTAAAAAGATGATGACAATTCCCCTCTTGGACGGATGCTGGATGTGTAATGACAGTGAAGCCCGATGCGCGCGCACAAACATTCACACACACTCGCTCACAAGATCGCAGTGTTTCAGGAGCCTCAATGGTCCAAATAGAGCAGCGAAAAAGCCGGCCCCGCCCTCAATTGGAAAGGGAGCAGTGGCATAAAGTGGCCTCTAGAGGACGGCAGAGAGCCCTTCAAATCCTCATGCTAGCAGTCAATCGCCATTCAAATGTTACATTTATATTGAATTGAAAATTTCATTGAATGGACAACAACAATATCACTAGTATTTGAATACTATATATTATTTTATATAATTAACTTCCGTTGTCTAAATGTAAATGTAAATTATTACTATTACCATTAATGTACATAAGGGCGTTTAAAATGCATATTATTATTATTTTTTTAATTAATGAGACATCTTCGGAGGGAACATCTATTTAGCATATTCCAGCCATATATGCAACTTTCATCACATCATTTGCAGTATTTAACTATCCATCTTTCCCTCTATTCACCCATCCACCAATATAATACAATCTATCATAAATCTAGCCATTAATCTATACATAGCGCCATCCATCCACCCATCCATAGAATACAAGACATCTGTCAATTATTAATAAGATTGAGTAATGAGAGGCGAGGTCCACGTTTGCACTATGGAAGTCATTATTGTTCTTACTAACATTGATGTACATTCACTCTGCAAAGATCAATGTTAAAGCACTGATACACACAAACAAAAAGTGCATTATTGCAAATTTAAAAGTAACAAGGTTAATTATTGGGATTAATTGAGATTTGTACTTTTCTATTAACGCTGTTGATTGTTACCTTGGGCTTGGAGTCTAATAATTACGGCTGTAGGGGTCTGTGGATTGTGCCTTGAGTGATCCCAATTTTTACAGTGTGCATTAATTCATACTCTAAACATTTTCAAGTTACAACATAGATACTGCAAATGAATTATTCAAACAACAGCATACATACAGATATATATCTAGTTCAAGATTACAAAATGTGACTAAATGCAGTAGAATCACTTTGTTTAGCAGTTTTTTTTTTTAATCTTCTTTTTTAATTTTTTAAAATGGAGGAGGGGTGAAATGAGGTAGCAGCTGTCACAGAGCCTGTCCAGCACATGACACACCCACATATATTCTCTCAAAACACACTCACATACACACACACATACGCACCCACACACTCAAACACATTGGCGCCCTATACCCCTAATGAATCCATGTGACTCTTTTGTTTGGACTCATGCCAGACCACCCTCTCCCTTCACTGCACTGCACTCCATCATCAGCACTAAAACACATGTAATGGTTAGATCACATGCTCAGGCCCACACGTTTGGGTCAGTGTATATACTGTACATGTCAGTATATATGTTTGCACTCTCTCAGCAAGTATAGAAATTGTCGGCTTATACAAGGTGGCTGTATCAGACTGTTAATACTCATATATCAAATCATTGCAAGACTGTATTATGTATTACTGCCTCTACATTGCATGTATTGTCAATCTAAATGACCTGTTGTCCTGTAAGAACAAACACAATCTATTCAGAAGTGTTCATACTATTTTACGCACCTCTGGAATAACTACCAAATTGTTCGGTGAGAATTTAACTAGCCATGTGAATCTTTTGTTTACTATATCGAAAAATGTGTCTTTTAGCAAGTTTCGCTACCAAGGACTTAAAAAGCAAGGCTGGGTGAAGATCTTGCACTTTCGGGAAACCATGAGGTTGTATTTCGCGCCTCCGACTTGAAAAAGACTTGATTGGATGAACTGTCCACGATCATTTAGAGACCCTTAACTTTAGAGTTGGTGACACATCGCTGACATTACAAAGCAGTAAATCACCATACTCAGCATTTCTTACGCTTTTGAATCAGTCTGCATAAACTCAGTGACAGCGACACAAAACTATCTGCTAGGTTATTCAAAACGCAGCAGCAGCAGGATGACTTGGGAGACTGAGGAGTATGATGTCAAACATATCACAGCAGTCTGTGATAGTAGATAATGTCTGATGACAAACATTTGTCACTCAAACTGAAAGTGCTGCACGGTTATAATTTGTGCATAACTGTTAAGTCTACTTCTATGCACCATGAAGCCAACTTGTCCTGTCACTATCCAGCAACACGTGCACACTGTACATATCTGCTGCTGATTCATCAGTTTTCTGAGTCGCATCATTGCAGTTCAGTAAGCAACCACATGAAAGTGAGTGTTCTCATGGTTAGATTTTCATCTGAAATTTAGAAATATGGCTTTTCCCAAAACCAAAACACATTAAAATACAGCATGTATTTGCAATAATATTTACATCTGCTGTGTACCAGCCACCACGCACAACATTGGGTACGCGCACACAATCTAATAATAACACTATTGCACATATCATGCACTTTGGATTATGCAAGTGGGAAAAGTGTAAATGCATACAAAATTATTGCAATGAATGACGATATAGTTTCTTCTGTGGTCAGTCTTTAAAAAAAGAAATAAAGACTTCAGAGACAATATAGGGTACTTGAAAAACAATGCATTCATGTACAATAGTAATCACCTTGACATATTAAAAAAAACATGAAAGTTGAAAGCACTATGTATGCAAGTAGCATGCATATAAAGTCACTTGTGACAACTGGCAGTCATGGACACGTGCCGCTCACCTTCTCATCCTGCAGGTTCTGAAGCGATCCAAACTCCTTGCTGGATCTCTCCCCCGCAGAGCCAAAGCCAACATCATCCAGACTTGTTGGATATGGGCAGCTGGATCCCTGGGGGCCCTTCTTCTGGCCCACGCTGAGAGCATCGAAGTCTATTGTCTTGCTGTCGAAGGCGTCACGCACGCTGCAGAACAAACCACCATATTTTTGTCGAACCCCTTGTTCTGTTAAGGCCGGTCGGGCCAGGTACACGGGGAGGTCGTCCTCTGCCTTAACCTTGTGCTCTGCCATGCTGCAAGCCTCCACTGGTGACACAGGAGGAGGAGGTGGTTGAAACTGGGGGCAGAGAACGTGTATGAGTGTGTGTGCATATGTGTTTGTGCAGTCATGGATAAAGAGTGTGATTTGAGTGTTAAAACGCATTTCCTGATATGAATCAACAAACCTTTTGAAACATTAATAAAGAAAATAATCAAATACTTCATTATTGACAATAGCCTATTTCAAATTAAACTTATCTATTGAAAAAAACATATACCGTATGTATATGTGGATGTAAAAATGTGCGCAATTATTTACATTTTATATTATTTTAAATTCGCTTTTATATCAAAGTTTTGTACCAGAAGTGCGCATGTACATGCACATATGGCGAAAGCTCTCCGTAACTTCCACTGACAACCCAGACTAAACTTGGCTCCTTACTTACTTCTTTGACACAGTTACTATTCTCTGGGTGAATGTCCAAGCGTTGACATATTTGAAAATATTTTCTGTTTAGACCTTCGTGTGCTTGATATTTAGGTTAAAGCATATATTCCATACATACACACAGTGTTAAACTTCAGCTCATTTGGAATGATTACTGTATTGTTTTTGTTACGGTCGACCAATGAGTTATTTTCAGCGATCACATGACTAGCAGTAAAGTCTATAGAGTATCCATTCGATATTTCCTTTAGGAACTGTGAAGTCTTTGTTTGGAATTTGCATGGACTCACAATAATCGACTCAACTGTATTATTGCTGGGAGGTGCTTCTGAAATTAAAAAATGCAATCTCGTCTCTCTTTTGTTTGGTCCACTGATAGCCGATACAGCACGCAATACACCCGCATAAACACAGGAAGTTAATAGTGCAGCCGCATTATTAATGCTGTATTACGAAACTACGTGCACACTTGGTAGTAGAAGACAGACTTAATTTGCAGACCGTACATCCATTCTAACTTGATTCCAGCGGCATTTGCAAGGCCAACATGGAGGCTCAAGCGGATGCAGCTGCCTAATCTGTTTACGTCCTGTTGCTTGGCAACGCACAATCAGCATGCGATAGATCAGATTGTTCGTATTCCTGAAAGTCGCACAAATAGTTAGCAAATGAAATTTCCGTCAGTACACTGTTGGGCAAGACATTAGAAGATGACTGTAGAAGTAAAGGTGGGCTTGTCATACATGCAGTCAAAATTAACTCCGGTTGACAGGTGTGTGCGTATGTGTGAGTAGTTGGCCCACTTACCCATTTTCTAAAGGTCTCCGTTGCCGTAAGGACTTTTGATGGCAGCTTCTTGAGGACCACTGGCCATGGATTTGCCCAAATGATCACTCCATTGCACACCGTTGCACTTATTGTACATGCACTTATCAGCCAGGAGCAACATTAATGACTTGGGAATGATTTGTTTATTTATTTATTTATTTTACAAACTAGCAGGCTTTAAACATCCATTTTTAATATCATGATGATAGTCATTGACCCATGCAAATTCCACCACTGCTGCTGTAAAGGCATCATTAAAACACTTCTGTGTAGCTGCAGTGTTCCGAATGAACGACTGTGCAGGCTGTGAGGGTTCGCCGTACGGCGAGCAGGAGGTGGACCCAAAATGCGAGGAGACAGGGAGGAGGGTAACTTAAGGGAATTTATTGGATCAATTCAACGAGGGCAAACAAAGGAGCGTGGGCAAACAAACGTGGCTAAACTGGACAAACTAACGAGGACCAAGGACCGTGACAAATACAGAGGGGCGAGAGCGAGGGCGAGAGCGAGCGCATGAGCGCGCGCATGAGCGCGCGCATGAGCGCGCGCATGAGCGCGCGCATGAGCGCGCGCATGAGCGCGCGCGCGAGCGAGCGATCGATCGATCGATCGATCGATCGAGCGAGACTAGACGAGAGCAGGGCGCGGCCGTGACAGTCCGCGAGGGAAAGCAGGAGCACAACGGACTAGCACCACGGGATAATGACCCGACACTGGGTTGATGGCATGGGAAGCTTAAATAGTCCGGTAATCAGGGGAGCAGATGGGGATCAGGCGTGTGATTGTTAATGGGGAGCAGGTGCGTGGCTGGTGAGGGCGAGGTGCTGAGGGGAAACGCCCCTGCTCAGCTGATCAAAACAAAAACACAACAGCATGCACACAAAACAATAACAAAAACCTGTCATGCCCGACGCGGATCATGACACAGGCACGTTTGAGTGGATATATTTTTTTCCCACCTTAATTAAATTATACTTATTTCAATGATTTACAGCACGTACTGTATCATTTTTAATCCTAATGTGTATGATATAAATAGCAACAATGTATGTTCTTGTTGCTCATGTTTTGTCCAAACCGCGTTGGCATTTTTAGCAGGTTTTGCTCTTTTTAGCAGTTCCGCTCACCAAACTCAAAGGTCAATGAGAAGCTTTACATATGTCATGTGCGCTGTCCGTGTGGGTGGTTGTTGTGGTAAATATGTCTACTGTGGCATGAAGTTCTCATAGTAAATGGTGATTGCTGATATCTAGCTCTGCAGTTTGAGGGGAAAGGGGAGATATCCTATTGTGTTGATTGTTGGGAGTGGATGAAGTGTGGTGTGTGTGCTTCCTCTAGTGGTTCAGTTCAGTTGTATTTCACCTTTAAATTCATCCACCCATCCATCCATTATCTGGACCGCTTCTCCTCACGAGGGTCGCGGGGGGGTGCTGGAGCCTATCCCAGCAGTCGGCGGGGGACACCCTGAACAGGTTGCCAGCCAATCACAGGGCACACAGAGACGAACAACCATCCATGCTCACACTCGTACCTAGGGGCAATTTAGAGCGTTCAATCGACCTGCCATGCATGTTTTTGGAATGTGGGAGGAAACTGGAGTACCCGGAGGAAACCCACGCAGGCATGGGGAGAACATGCAAACTCCACACAGGAAGGCCGGAGCCAGAAACGAACCCACGACCTCTGCTGTGTCTCACTGTTACCCAGTTTTCCACTGTGCCGCCCTCCTTTAAATTCAATACATTTGAATTTATTCTTAAAGAATTTGTTGTTTTTAAACGTGAATTTAGGTCAAAACTAAACTATTTAACTTTTATGTGCAATACATTTTAATTCAATCATTAGGTTTTTCTTTTAATTTTCCGAAATTTAAACGCAGTGTTAATAAAGAAACCGCTGGTTACAGTGGATGACAATATGTTTAGAATACAATTTCAGTTCCATTTTCATGAACGCGTGGGCCTACTACGCTACTGTATTTTACTGTTGATCATGATGGAGGTGCTAGTTTGCTGTAAAAAAATTGAAAATCAAATTTTCCACATCTCCAAAATGTAACAAAACTACAAGTCTCTTGATTTGGGCAATTTGAATAAAAAAATGTTTGATACTATGTTTATTATTACCTTACCTTTTCATCACTGTTTCATGTACAGTACACTTCTTGTGTTGGCTATAATTGTCTTTTCATAGTCAAAGCATTTTTCCTCAGCTCCATTTTGACCTGATGCACACTAAAAATGTGAAACCTGCTGACGAGTGTACGCCATTATTTTGTTGTTTAATTAGCATTGCAATGTCTGCCTCGACACTCAGCTTTCTCTCACTTGGACACTTGCTGACGGAGTGCATCTCATCTCTTTTGATGATGTCTCACCCGCCGCTCCCATGAGAGCACTTTGGGCCCAACTGGGGCCTTTGGAGGCACAGGAAAGGAAAAAAAGATATCGTATGACCGAGTGGTGCTAAAAGGACAGTGACACTAAATACTTACTGTACACCCATGAGGTCTATATGTATTTTGTTTAGTTATCGGCACTTAATGTTCATTTTTTTATGGGGGCAATGAACTCAAATACAAAACATTGTGTATTCAGTGTGATCTTTTACTAAAAGCTTTGAGTAAGTGTGAGACTAGAAAAATGTCAATAAAATAAGATGTGTGTGCATATATGTATTTCTACAGTTGCTTGTGCAATATTATGCATAAAAAATGCCACAAATATATTTAAATGATTTAAAATGAATATACGTGTGCTTAAACAGTGTTTTCAAAATTTCACCGTCTCATCGCTGCAAACTACTGTTAAATTGATATCTCACTTAATGGTGTCAATCATAACTCTGCATTAGTGTCTTTCTCAAGGTATATTTTTTGATATAGTGCATGTGTTGGATCCTGTTAGACTCAGGGAATGTGCACCTAATAAAATGTATATGAAGCCTATATTGTTGAGAATCGTGCAGTTAAAATAACGACCATCGATTTCCCCATTAATTGAAAATTCATCAAATACAAAAAAAAGACCATGTTTCATCCATCAAATCCAAAGTCCTTTTTGACTTTGTCCAGTTTATTTAATCATCTACGTGAAAGTAGGAGAGGGAGGGGGTCCAATTCTCGTTGAAAGACGGATAAAAAAAATCCTCGGAGTTAAAAACAAAATATATCGATTTAAATATACATTGCACAATAATTTCAACCACCTGGGGGCAGGAGGAATAAAACATGTTATCATAAGGGGCCTAGAATTAACAAGTCAAACATAGGGGGAAATGCATTTAAGGCAACTGCTCGTTAGCAAAGTTTGCACAAAAATAGTCTCGGTCATTCCCCGTGAAGTCAAGGATGGAACGTGAGGGCTGTATGAGGCCCACATGCTCCAATGGTAAACATTTAGAATGGCATCATATATTTAGCAGGGACTGGGTTTAAATTTTGGGAAAGAATAAAGACCAGGGGTTGTTAGTATGCAAATAGTTATTAGAAAAAAATAACAGCAGTCATTATGTGAAAATGATTAGTTTTGTTTTTATAGTCATTTTGTTTATAGCTAATAAAGATTCGCTTATATTCAAAACGGATGAGACCAATCAGTATCTGTATATATTTGTTCAAGGTTTGACAATATTTACAAGCCTGATCTTTCAAACTTTTAAAGGGGGGGTGCATTGGGATGAGTTAATGTTAAACAAGTCTGCCCTCGGCTGGTCAGCAAGAGCAACTACATTATGAAAGAACGAAAAGGGAGTGTTGGGGTGTTAATGCACATTCAACTTTTTTTTTTTTCACTTATGATGCCCCCGCCCAAAAAAAATCATACTTGCAACTGTCATCACAATAAATTATAAGCAATTTTTAAAAAATACAAAATTGCCGAGTTGTACCGCTCGAGCTGCAACAATTGTGATCGTTCACAAAATACGATGAAAGAAATGGCTTTAATGTACAGATGAACATCAAATGTGTATGTACTGGGGCTGAGGAGCTTCAGGAGGAGGAGTTCAAAAAGGGAAACCAATAAAACCAGAGAGCATAGATCTGACTTCCATCTGCGAGATTTTGGAGAAAAAAAACCCCAGAAGACAGTTGACTATCCCGTAACTTTGAATTCTCCATTGTTGTTCTTTATTGAGTCTCCCAACCTGAGTGTCAGTACACATGCCTTTGGAGCAGGCTGATGGTCCCTGCTTACGTTTCCATCCTTTTAGGCTTGAAAAGGGAGACAATCAGCTGTGGGCGGGTGTTTTTATTCTGTTCATTTCCCCCAGACAGTGATAACTGACACACAATAACATTATTATTAGTATTACTTTTACCCTGCATGGCAGAGACATTGTTTACTTCCCAGGCTTTGGTTTTGGACTTGTCAAAGCAACACATATGTGCATCTACATGCAACTGCATATGCACGTGTGTGTGTTCTCGTGTGTGTTTGTGTTTGTATTGTTCTTGCAGTCCTGCATCCTGAGAGACCCACTTAAAAATAATTAGAGCGAGCATCCACGGCCGGCCAACATCCAATTGACTTTGATTTGTCACCACAAAAATGGCCCCTGTTTCTCCACCGTACTCGGATGAAAAATAAATAACACAACAGTAGTGACAAACGGGATATCCGGACTGATGCACCACCTGCAAAAAACCCATATATAACAAATTAGTGTTCAATTCAACATATTCACCTCAAATTACATTCGGATGTTCAAAGAGTATTTTACCACATCAGCACAATGTATCCTAATGGACAATCAACATACATAAACTTTGTTCATGTAAACCTATGTACCATAAATGTTATGTTGTTAAACAACTATTCCAATAATAAGGGAAACAAAAATTCCCATTATTATGTCATTCCTATGTGCACATTACTGTCATTACTCAAATTTAATATATATTATATATTACATAAGTGCATCTCCATAAATGAGAAATAATTACTAGAAAAGTACTACTTTTAGAAAAGTTAATTTATGACAGTAGTTCAATTCAAAAGGGGTGGTAAACATAAACTGATTAATTAAACACATTACAACGACAAAATAATTGAAAACAAAAAAACAATGCCCACCTCATTATTACTTATTTTTATATCATATTTAAATTTGAATTTCTTGAGATAGTGAAAATGTTTAACTGCAAAGTATAATCATCCAAACTATATGAATTAAAAAAAACAAATTAAATAATTTCAGTATGTAGTATTAGTATTACATTTTGAATTGAACTACTCAAATATTAAATTCCCACAATACTCAAATTTATTGATACGCACCGGTATACAATACTATTATTGCATAGTACTATATTATCATAATATTAAAGATAAGTGTCATCATAATTATTGTGTTGTATTGTATAGTTATGATCAATATTCTTATTATTATTCTTATACATTACAAACATGACAACATGATGCGACATGTTAGCATATTCACAAGCAACATTATGCATTTGTTAATCTTGCATATTTAATATAAACTATTCTTGTCTGAATTATCGCAGACCACAACATTGACTGTCTAAGCTAATACTGAACCATAGCGCAAGTTATACAACAATATAAAAAGTGGGAAGGGAGAGGCAGAGGGAAAATATGAAATGTGGGTGTCAGGAAGCAGACTAAAAACATGAGAAAAATCTTCTTTTGCTCACTTTTGTAAGTATGTGGCTGTAATTTTTCTTTTTTCTTATTTTCTTTTCCACTCTCATTTTGATCACACCTTAATTCTGAAGGTCAGAAACCAGGAAGTGTTATCTAGGAACTTAATCATGTGTTAGTGACGAATGAGGCTGTTCTCATCTACAATGTGGCATATTTCCATCAAGCAGACCAGTCCCATCTGGAACTTTTTTTGCATTTACACTGACAAAAGTTGTAAACCATATCAAAATATCATCGCTTTATGTCACCGGTTGCAAGAGGTACCAAAACATTCATCAGCATACTTGGTGAAAACATGGCTGAAGAAACTAGACGACTTCCAGCTTTTAGTTGCTGCACTGATATTATTAATACACGGTCAATATTTGTTCACCCAAAGCACCCCCCCTCCATCACTCACCTCTGCTACGGGACACGCCAAAGACCTCAAGGCCAAAGGATAAAGGCAAGAGAAAAGAACAAGAATAGGAACAAAAACTGCCAGGAAAGAAAGCAAAAAGACAGGAAAAGAGAAGGTGAGAGAATTAGAGGAACATGCAGCATGTTAGTCACACAAAGAGGAACATACTGCGGGAAGTCAAAAATATTTCATGAACCAGAAAATAGCCTGCTCATTAACACAATAGTTTTCAGTTTTGTTGAAAGTCTTTGCTCTACTGAGTGACATTCTAGTTTTGGTTATTTTATACACAAGGCGGAGTAAAAGTCTACCTTTTCCTCTAGGTCTTTAATCTGCCGCCTTTGGATCTCTGTCTTGTCCTCAAGATCTCGAATTCTCTGCAAAAAATAAATAAATAAATAAAATTGATTCATTTGTTTCAAGGTTGTAAGAAAAAAGCCCAGTTAAATTGCAAAAAAAACATTTTTGTTCACCAAATTTAAAAAAAAACAAAACGTGCACACACAAAAGGAACGAAAAGGAAAACTACCTAGTACGTTTTAAAAACTAAAACTAAAACTTAAATAAACAACTTCTTTCAGAAATAATTTCATCCATGAGCTTCAGGTTTTATTTTGACGATATTTATATTAGTATTGCTGTTCGGTCATATAGAAGAAGGAAAACTTGTTAAGAACTGTAGTTCACAATACTCATTGTGACATGTTTTGAATCTTGCACTCGACAAATCCTTCATTTATGTAGTAAAAAACTAAAACTAATACTACAGCTCATAAAACAAAATTAAAACAAAGCATTTTTGGAAGAACACAAACCCCCCGTCAACCTCTGTAAAACGAGCAAAGTTTTAAAAACCAAAGCTAAAACTAGATAAAGTGGAGTGCGTGTTCATACTTGGACATACCTGGTGCGCCTGGTGCAGAAGCTCCATCCTTTCCTGCAGGATCTGACAGTCATACTCCCGACTCTTCCTCAGCATCTGCCTCCTCAGCTTCTCCACCGCCGTTCGCAGTTCATCCCGCTGAAGCTCGTCCAGGGGCTCTCCGTATTTGATTACCTACAGCCAGGAGGATGCAGCAAAGCATTGACGCAGCCACGACTAATCCTCACACTCGTGCATACTGTGAGAACTTTGCCACGAGAATCTGTGACTTTTCCTAATTTTTCCCAAGGTTTTTATTTAACATGTTCATTATTGAGAGGTTTTTCCAAACTTTTAGTGATGTCATTTTGTGTTGAGTTGAAATGACCTTGTCCTGCTGCAACGCGTTGTATAACGTCGCCTCCAACTCTTGGATTTGCTGTTGAAAAAGGGAAAAATTATCTGTTAGTAAGGGATAAGGCAGTGCTGTGGTCAACGTGCTTCGTTAACAAACAGTCATTTGATTCTGTATTGTGACGCAAATAATCAGATGGAACATTGATGGTAAATAAGTAGAATAAGGAAAAACTACACCTTGGCAAAATCTTCGAGATATATGCAATGATGGGAAATCCAGGTCCAGAAAGTAAAATCCAGAGCGGTTGAGTAGAAGTACAAGTGGTTAACGCCAAATTGTGGGAGGGTTTTTACTTTCTGGACCTTAATTTGCTATTTTGTAACATGTATATCATCTGTTTTAGATGAATTCCACAGACTGAGTGTAACTGTTTACAAAATAACACAAATATTGAAGTATTCAGCTGAAACATTGTTCCATGGCATGAGTGGCCTAAGAACTAAACAAGTAACTACAGTAAAGAATGAGCACCTGAGGAAAAATGAAATTATTGAAATACCGAATTTAAAATAATGATACATTATTTTGACACACAGATTCTATTCAAGTATCAATCCCGAGAAAGTAAAACAGTCCCAGTATATTTCCAACGTGTTTCTCCCATTAAATTTTAACAAGGTTTCACATATAGGATCATTTTAATCTGATTGGTTTTTTTATGAAGAAGAAGAAGAAGCCTCAACAGTGAAACTCATTTGCATAACAAATTTAAGGTTGTTTTAACTCAGTGGTCCCCAACCACTGGGCCACTCTGGACCGGGCCACACAGATGGAAAAAAACAAAACAAAACTTGCAGTTAACGCATGTCAAGATGGTAATTGTCTCGGTCGAATTTTGCTAATATTAAATACCCAAGCGAGCAAAATGAGTATCGATAGCACTTATGAAGCCCGCTCGTCACATAGAGCGGCGACCGACCTCTGCCCAACTCAAGCCTCCGCACGCCCCGCTACCAACCTTTCATCACATTAAACTGCCAGCACCCGGTCTGCAAAACTTATGGAGTCTCATGAACCACTCCATGACAGAAAAAAAGGTTACTCTTATCCTGACGTGCAAAAAAATATGTACAGTGCAGTAAAATGGTTTGATCGATTTTAGTGCATAAAAAAATTCATTGATGGCCTGACACAGTGCAATCGGGCCACAGGTAACTTAGGACCCTGCTCACATCGTACACGTGCTTACCATGTAGGCCTGGTCCAGGGCTTGTTTTCTATAGTCCAGCTCCTCCTCCAGGTATCCCTTCTGTTTACAGAACATCTCCTGTTGAGAGTGAAACTCAAATGTTAATGATTCCTAGCGGTGTACCTCATTTGAATATCCCAGCTAGGGGGGATAGGCTCCAGCTCACAAGTGCTATAAATTAATTTAAATGCCTGGTGTGAGTGTGTCGCTCACCATCTCAATCTCCAGGTCCATCATTTTCTGGTGCAGGGCCGCCTCAGTTCCCTCAATCTGTTGTATCCACTAGAAGACAGAAAAGATCAACTGAAGTGTGTGATCAACAGTCAAGTCTATAACTAATTGGGCTTGTCTACTAACGTTACCTTTTCTGCTAATGACAAAACGGTGCTGGCCTGAATAATGGCCACTTGTTCCTCATTTCTTAAGTTCTTAACACGCACACACACACACACAAAGAAAATGATATGAATGAGCATTATTTTCATTCAAATGAGTCGGAATAACGTGTGGCGTGAATTACCCCGTTGTCCCCAAGGATATCCAAAAGTTTGATCAAATCTGGTATGCACACATCCTGTGAAAGCAACGCATGGATTCCGTTAAGTCTGAAGCATGGAAACCGGTGGCGTGAATTACATGACCCAACTTAAGCAGTGTTCCATGCAGTACCTTGACGCCCTCCTTCATGCAGTAGATCTGCAGTGCACTGACTCCCTCTGAGAAGGGATGCATCCTCAGGTGGTTAAAAGGAGGCGACCTCCTCTCTCGCTCCTACAACAGCAAACGCGCATTGTCGTTAACTTAAATAGGAATGCACATCAACTGCACGCCTCCTTCATTTTCTTCCCACCATTAACTAATTCACGACCAGCCGAGTAAAAAAAATGGATATTTGACGTCTTTAGCCGTCATTGGCAGTAAATGAGTTAAAAAGTGGTTCACAATGGAATCCACAAAAACAATATATAAGTTGCATTGAGGCTGCAACTTGAGTAAGTTTGGAAAATTGTGTCTAATGGAAATATCCCGTGGAAATTTTTGTGACATGTCTTAATGTATCTGTTGCTACACAGTTGCTATGGTCCTTTTATGCTCTGTTCTTTCATGATGTCATATAGGCTTGATGTTTAGAATATTTAAGATCCGGTTACTCAGTGACACATTGTCAGTACGTCAAGCTTTTTTCGTGTGAGGATGTCAGCCATTTTCCTTGTGTTCTGAATCCAGGCCTGCTTGTTATTACTTGGAATTTTTGTATATAAAGACTTTTACGTCGCCACTTCCTGTCTGCTTCTAGGTCCAAACCCCACTCCACACGTGACAGAAATGAATGTATGTTTGGGCTCGACCAGCTGTTAGGGAAAATCACAAAATTCCCGAGGGCCACCACGCCCATGTGGATATAAATCACATCACTCTGTTCAACTTCTAGTCTGCCTGCTCATATTTTTGCATGGTTATCGCCTCACAAGGCAAAGTATTACTAATCAAGTGGGAACATTCTTTCAGGCTACGCAGGACTTACATGAAGTATGGCTCACCTCTAATTCTAGGATCCTGAATTCTAACAATTCATTTTGGTCTTTGGAATCTTGGAGCTCCTGCTGTGCACGACTGTACTCCATCTCCACTTTTTCCACCTGCACATCACACAGTTTACAAGGAAAATGTTACTTGAAGAAGCTTTTTGCATTGATGCCTTATTATTGTGCCATTAATCATTTTTATTTTGGGATTCATTGTTCCTAAAAAGAGTTAATGTGCTGATCGTTGTCCAACCTTCTCAAAAAGTTCCTGATTTCTTCGTAAGAACAGTTGTTTCTCCTCCACCCATTTGGAGTCCTGATGTAAGAACATACTTTACGTCAAACAATTTGAAAAATTCAATCTGCAGTGTCAAGTCTGAAGGGGATTGGTCTGTGTTAAGAGTTTTCTTAAGTGGCGACTAATCAGGTTCAACACACATACGCAACACATGACTTATTTCATTCGTCTTACGGATTCTGATGTTGACAGGGAACATTTTTTTGTTTGTTCCACTTATTTGCACCATGCAGAAAGCTTTCTATGTAGGCGTCATTCTAAGAATCAAATTTCAACTATTTTAGTTCCATGTCACTGCACTCACACAAGACATGTACCAAGTAAATCACATTTAAAAAATGCTCAGTGTCTGCTGATTATTTTTTTTTGTCTGAAATCGTGTGAGCATGGCTTGCAAATCATGCAATTTTATTCATGAGCATGTGATTGTGTGTGTCATACCTGACCCTTCAAGGTCAATTCCTTCTCCAAATCTTCGATTTTGGCCTTGTACCTGAGTATGTCTGCTTGGAGCTGCTCCTGAGCCTGAAACATTAAAAAAGTGTCCCATTACACTCAGTGATAGTGATCAGTCACTGCAGTGAACAACTGAGAAATAATATATTTGGGGACATATTATTGACATTTTGCAATGGGAGGAAATTGCTCTGACTGGTGAGCAAAAATCCTCAGCAAGTGTGTGAGTGAGGTGATACAAGCAAGCATCCGCTACACTCACCCACCTCAACAAAGAGTGACATACAAAGGAGCACGGCACTTTGGCGACCATCATGAAACGGGTTAAGAAAAACTTTTCAAATATTACTTTGTTTGGAAGTTTTTATATATTTATTAGGGCTGTCAAAATTAAAGCGTTAACTTGAGATTAATTTAAAAAAAAAAATCACCCAATTAAATATTTTAACTCAGTTAACTCAGTTTGATTTACTTAACAAAATAATTAGCACATCTTGCAAAGCCAAAGTCAAACACTGTATCATATTAGGTGAACATCTTTAGCACATCATCTCAGAACTAAAACACCCTGCTCAAAATACCACTGGACTGCAAACTAACACTGCTGGAGTGTGGTGCTTGTGGGCAGTTTTAAGAAAAATGCCTTTAACGAGCTCTCTGAAATCATCTACAAGGGTCCATCCATCCATCCATCCATCCATCCATTATCTATACCGCTTCTCCTCACTAGGGTTGCGGGGGGTGCTGGAGCCTATCCCAGATATCTGCGAGTAGGAGGCGGGGGACACCCTGAACTGGTTGCCAGCCAATTGCAGGGCACACAGAGACGAACAACCATCCACGCTCACATTCATACCTAGGAGCAATTTAGAGTGTTCAATCGGCCTACAATGCATGTTTTTGGAATGTGGGAGGAAACCGGAGTACCCGGAGGAAACCCACGCAAGCACGGGGAGAACATGCAAATTCCACACAGTATGGCCGGAGCCGGGATTGAACCCACGCCCGCTGATGTCTCTCACTGTGAGGCCATCGTGCTAACCATTAGGCCGCCGTGCCGCCCTCTACAAGGGTCAAAGAAAGCTATTTGAACAGTGTTTGATTGCATATTGCACTTCATATTTGGTGATGTAACATTAATTACAAGATATCATTCAAGTAAATACCTGTCACAAAAATAGTAGTAGAAAAAATGTGATTAATTTCAATTACGGAATTTTTGTTGCAATTAATTAGTTTAAAAAATTGAATCATCAACAGCACTCATTTATATACAATAATTTGTCCTGCATTGTGTCGCTATCCTTGCCTGCTTAATTAAGCTGATCGGAAAACGCAGGGATTGGTTTCTCCAGGGCAGCACATATAACATTCAAGTCCATCACTCCACTCGCAACAAGGTGTTTATTTTTGGCCACCAAAAAGTTGTATCTCATGGCCAATCAGTCATCATATTAGTCAGTTCAGAGGCACAAATAGGAGTTTGGAACGGGGGGGAACAGGGACAAAAAAATTCAAAATAAAATAAAAAAGAACAAGTACCACTTCACCGAAAATTCTTTTGAGCTCAACTCTCACCATCATGCGGTTGCGATTGTGGCTACCGCTGCATATTTAGTGAACTAAAAATGAAGCAATAAGCAATAAGCATTCTGACACAGAGAAAAGTTAGCGCATACAGAGAAGTCATCATAAAGGCCAGTCTTTTGCACCGATGAGTCTGTATATGAGTCTGTTCCACTGCACTAGATAACAGTAAATTGATTTACTGCATCTTTGAACAAGATAGTCGTCACTTTCATGAACATTATTTAATGCGCCATCATGTCTGTTAACTGAGAGAAACCAAATAGAACATGTGAGAGAATCCTGATTTCATCTGCTGACTCCAATGATTAGACAACAAAGCACTTCATATATACTGTATGGAGTTGAAACTGGCCTTGGGCAATTAGTACTCATTATTTGGATTTTGGCAAAACATAATCAAAGGAAAATGAACTTGCACAAGTACCCAATGTCGCGAAAGCACCCTGAATGCACCATGTTGCTTGCTCTGCAAGTGTGTGTTTTAAGCTGTTTCATGAAGCCTAAGTTGGACAGCAACAAAAAAAAATGACATGAGAAAAAGAAATAATGATGCTCTTAGCAGCTTCAGCAAACATCTTCATAGAGTCTTGCGGTTGATATGCACATTTTGGACCATATCATGTTCATTTCCGGGACACTGAACATTTCTCCTTCCTGAGTGGTATGATGGCGGGACATGTTTATACATACTTTCGTTTTGTTTGAACAGTGGCACCTTCATTCATCTGGAAATTGCGTCCGAAGAGGAAACAGTTTTGTGTGAAAGATCATGATTCGCTTCCTAATTTCTCAGCTGATTTTTTTTTGTTTTTGTTTTCCCGTGTTGTTACACAAAGAAGCAGTGTGTATTCAAACACATTTACAAGTGTGTCTCGATTCATCTCAAATGCGCGCGTAGACTATCAATCGACAATCGGAAGCTTCCAAAGACATGACATCAACATCTGTGTTTACCCAAATTGTTTAATCTGAAGAAAGGCATCATTGTCCAAAAAAATCTTGATCTCATGATTCTGGCATCATTTTGGTAAACCGAATTGACCTTACTCAAGGAAATGTTTGGTCTGATTTCATGTCAGGTCATCTTTTTATATAGTGTGTGCAAAACTTCTAGTTTGGATCTGAAAATAACAAATAAATAAAATAAAAATAGATAACAAAATAGTAGATTGTGTACCTTGGCTTCGATCTCAGCATCCAGAATGCCTCCCTTCTGTTCCTGCAGGAGGGCATATGCTCGCTGTAAGGCCTGGTATTCCCTAGTCAGCTGACGGAACCGCAGCTCAGACTCCTCGTTGGCAAGACCCTAATGAACAAACATTCAAGGACCAGAGCATTGACTGTCAATCAATAGCCTATGCATCTATTTTCTATCAATAGGGGGCCCCCAGGCCACATCCAGGCTGGAACTCTTGTAGCCCTTTTGTGAGATCAGAAAGGATTGGATGTTTTCACTGTAGCAGCGTGGCAAGATGCCACAATGCGCTTGAAACAATCCAGAGCGTCATCAAGCCCCCAAAAAGTTTTCATTCCAATAAGGTGGGGCAAGAAAAGTATGCCGGGGCTTGTCTGTTACTGCATCCATAAACTCGCTGCTGCGAATGCAATTTTTAACCCTTCATGGACGCTTTGCAAGCTGAAGAAGCCAAGATGCAAAAAGAAATATGGACAGTGAAAATAGGCAATTCAAAGAGCGGACCAATAAATTTGTTTTTGGTCTCCCTCTAACCAAAATGTTAGCGGACGATAGCCATGGTGAAGATGAAAAATTGGAAATATTGGCAATTTGTTTCAGGAGTGCTACGATTTGAAATTAAAAATTGTTTACGATCCAAAATTTTGCATTGTTACAGTAATTGTTTCACAATAAATTGGAAATTCCTAAAACGATTATAATTTTAGTGAAAATAATAAATAAAACAATTCCATTTCCAGACTCAAATTGCCACTTTCAAACCTGTTTTTTTTTTTTCACTGTCAAAAAAAAAAAATGGGCAAAGCTTTCAGGCATAGTTTGATGCACTGGACTTCTTTGATGAGATAAAACATGTCATAAATGTCATGAGGACGTCTGGACGTCTGTGCGGCTTCAGATCTCAGCGGTATTCAACTCGAGAAAGTTCCGTTGTGTAAAATAATTTGAAAAGCGGTGACAGAGACGTAATCATCTGAACATGTAGAACATTTTGAATGCCAATATCTCTCAAATGCATCATCTGGATCGGCTCATGGCAAAACCCAGTTCAATATTTCTTCAATCGGAGGAGTGGAAATAAAACCATCACCTCATCCAGGTCTTCATCGGGAGTTGCCGGTGTCCGGTCCATGCGGAAAGAAGCCACAGAGGATGTTTCAGAATCCATTGACTCTTCATCATACCCGAAGAATGTGTCCACAACAATGTGCCTCTGCACAAAAAAAAAAATTAAATTAAATTAAATAGGTGGAACAAAACATTGGAAACGTTCCATTTGAGATGCTATATCGAAACTTCAATAACAATGACGGTGAGAGCAAAGTTACGGCTTTTGGATTGGATCTCATTCGCCTGTGTAGGTGTTCCTAATCCTGTGGCCATGAATGTATCTTCTAGACCAATTAACTAAATTGTTCGTTTGTATAAGAGCACGTTCCAAGTAGTGCCACAAGTTACAACACACTGGGTAAAATGCCACACGGACCGTAGATATATTGTTTACCGGCAAATTATACAACAACTACAACAATGTTGCCTTCTAGAACATAAGTTACAATCTGAAATGCCTTTACCTTAATTGACCTGGAACTCCTTTTATGACGTTTTTTCCGAAGCAGTTTCTCTCTGTCCTGGAACCAAAGACGAACTGGAAATCAATCTCATGCTTACAAGACACTTACAGAAAACCCAGATCTAATCATTTTGATCTTTGTGTGTGAACAAGCGAGCAAGCTAAACGACCATGTGCTCACGATTACGATGCTCCTGCAAAGGCGAAACATACTCTTGCAAGCTCGTCAATCATGCTCTGCTGCTCCAGGACTTGAAGCTTGAGAAAGGCGATTTCTTGGTCATCATGGGCTTGGTCCAGGTCATTCAGAGACTTGGGTTTCTTAAGTGGCGGTTGGGAGCTGATTTTTTCCTTCTGATAACACAAATGGATTCATGCTGAAGTCATTTGGACTGTGCTGAACGGAGGATACTCGCAGGACTCGGGGCTCACCATCTCAAGGTTCTCCTTGGCCAGATTCCTTGCTTTCTCCTCCAGCTTCTGCATGGTCAGCATCAACTCATCATTGCGCTTACTCAGCAGCTTGTTCTTGTCCAAAAGCGGCTTGCACTGCTTCTCCGTTTCTCGCACACGCTTCAGCTGCTCAGAGAAACACCAAATGTTAGCGGAGGGGGAAGAGAAGCTGCAGGCAATGATGGGAAAGTCAGGATTCAGCATACAAGTTCATTCCGCTCGTCACCCAGCAGCGAGTTTCGGTCCTCCAACTTGCGAATCGTTGAGTTGAGCTCAGCCATGCGCCTTTGATTTCTTCTCAGGTCCTGTAAAAAATTAAATAAAAACAAGCGCATCTTAATAGGTCATTATGACCGAGAGGCTGCCAGGATGGCCGAGTGGTCTAAGGCGCCGCGTTCAGGACCCAGTCTCCCCAGGAGGCCTGGGTTCGAATCTCGAATTTCCTCATTGTGGGACTAATAAAGGGAATATTATCTTATCTTATCTTACTTTATCATACTCATGTCAATAGCATTGAGTGTCTGGTTATTTGGTAAAATTGTCACTAACAAATGAGACAAAAATGTCAAGAAATACTTGGCTGTTTATTTTTTTTAACAGATCAGTCCAAATTGACACATCTAGAAGTTGCCATGTTTGTGAAGGAGGTGTTTTGATTATCCCTCAAACATTGTTTAAACCAAGGACATGTGATCCTAACATGTAGCTAGCCTACCTTGTTGTTAAAAATGTGGGGGGTATATGTACAAACTGTTAGAATTCCTACAGCTTTTATCTGGTTTGGATGTAAATCTGAAAGTCTGCAGTTAAAGTTTCAAATGCATTGTTGTGGTGTTTAAAAAATAATAAACAAATAAATGTGTGTGTTTTTATGTACCATTAATATTGCAGTTTAATACATGGCAGACTAATATTAGTAGATTGGATTAGAATTATGACACAATTTAGTATACATGCATAATATAAGATTTTTTTTAATAACATGATCTTTTATTTAGCAGACTAATTTTTTTCCAACCAGTGGAGCCAAGCCACCTATTTTTACATAGGAAAAATCTCACCTCATTTTAGTCTCATTTTAGTCAAAAATGAATTTAATAATGGGTGTGAACACTCGGCTTGTATAGTTTAATATAAAAGTGACATATTTTCAGGCAGCCATGATTTATTCTGATGGATGAATGGCAAGAGATTAAGCCAACAAAGAGCTTTTTTTTGTGCCTGTCACTATATGCCGCTGGCATAGACGGGAAAAACAAAATAACAATAATAGTAATAAACAACTATACAAGACATAAGTGCTTTTTCTAAGTGTCAACGCATATCAAACCGAACCGAAAACCGCTAACACAATCCTGCCATACAACCCGAACTGTGGATTTTGTGAACTGTTCCGCCGTTAATCTGCATATACACCTAAATAATGTTACACGGAATAGGACATCATTTCAGCTTCCACTCTTCTGTGAGGACTCCAAGATTTTAAAGCACATTTCCAATAATTTTTATTGATAGGACCTGAAACAGCCGCCTGGCTCAAAACATTTTCATGAATCAATAAAATACAATACAATGTACTTTCTTGTAAGGGACACAAAAGGCTGTCGAAGATGCTGGGCTCAGATAAAATGTATTGATTGTGTGGAATATGCAGGCTTTTCCAATCCCTGATTGATGAAGAGCCATGCTATAATATCCAGCTATTTTCTTTTACACTTTTACTAATTGATGGCACTGGTGAGCTGGAGTCTAAGATGACTTTGGTGGGAAAGCGCCACTTGTGTCCAATTACCAGTGTGGCAACCAAATGAGTTCAATGAACAAAAGTTCATGAACTCGTTCATATTTTGGGAGGACATGAACCGAGCGTAGTGTATTGCTGCCTCATGAACGGTCCCTGAACACACACATTCAAGCATCTGTGAAGAGTTTTTGAATGATAGTTTACTTTTGTTTCAGAGCGCCAGGTTTCGTTTGACTTCCCGGATAAAACCGGAGACACTGTAGTGCTATGGCGCACATCTTGTCTTTTTTTTTTTTTTTCCCCCTTTTAAATTGCATCTTTTTGTCCTGTAGGCAAAATAATTCTCTTACTGCGCTGACAGTTTCGACTGTCACGCCAGCCTTTGTCAGAAATCTCACCTCTTCCTTGAGTGACGTGTCACAAGGTAAGAGAAAAACAAACAAAGTATGATCTAGTTCATGGCTCAACATATATTAAAATGTTGAATCATGACCTGAACTAGTCCGGGAATGCAATAAAAATCTCACATATTTGAACTGATTGGCTTCAGGGTTTACAACTGTCGTGCTTGCATCTGCTTGTTTCATTGCTCAAGGTTGTACTCACACTAGACATTTAAAATCTGGCTGTCATGATCCGCGTCGGGCATGACAGCCTTTTGTTATTGTTTTCATATGCATGCGGGTTTTGTTATTGTTTTTGTTGTTATTTTCTCCCCTCCTTCCTGCCATGTGCCTTTTCCTGTCTGTTTTGATCAGCTGAGCAGGGGCGTTTCCCCTCAGCACCTCGCCCTCACCAGCCACGCACCTGCTCCTCATCAACGATCACACACCTGCTCCCCATCTGCTCCCCTGATTACCGGACTACTTAAGCCTTCCATGCTCTCAACCCAGTGTCGGGTCATTGCCGAAACTCACGGACAGCCACGACCACCTTTGTTCACGTTCTGCTCACGTTCTGCTCCTTGTTCATGTTCATGTTCATGTTCATGTTCATGTTCATGTTCATGTTCATGTTCATGTTCATGTTCATGTTCATGTTCATGTTCATGTTCATGTTCATGTTCATGTTCATGTTCATGTTCATGTTCATGTTCATGTTCATGTTCATGTTCATGTTCATGTTCATGTTCATGTTCATGTTCATGCTCTGGTTCCCCTCTTCGTTCCCGTCTTTCAGTGTTGTTCCTCGCCCTGCCTCCCAGTCTAGTCACGTTAAGTTTGCCTTTTGATATTTTGCACCCTGCCACATTGTTTGCCCTGGTTTGTCTATTCAATAAATCCCCTTTACGCTACCCACCTCCTTGCCTCCTTCCCTTTGGGTCCATCCCCTCCTCGCCGACCGGCGAGTCCTGACACTGGCAGGAGTCGGCCAAGTCCTGAAGCCCCACTCTCATTGCTCTTTGAATATCATGGCTTTGGAGAGTTCCATTGCTTAACCTTACCTATGTGCATTCCAATCATGACAGCCCATGGGGGGAAAGTCTGAAATTCAGAGAACTTGCACTTGTGGGCTTAAGCATGGTTTAATTAGTTATGCAGAAAGGCAAGCCTCATGAGCTGTCACATTACAGAAACCGGATGAGACACTGATAACGCACACACATCGTACATCGGAGTTCATGACAACCGATGAACCGTGCAGCATTGCTGATACGAAAGCAGTCATGAGATGTTATTATTGAAATCGGAATATGTCTCTGTAGATTGTTAGTCATGCATGTTAAGTTGTAACATCTTAAGTTGCTTTGATACATCCTTTGTGGACGTGTTTCATTATTCAGTGTGCAGAAGGAGGAACAGGACGGATGCACTTACTGGGCTACCACAGTGCTCTGCGCCATCTCCAACACGACCCGGAATCTCTCTTTTCGGGCTTCCAGCGCCACACTCGGCCTCCTTGACCAGGAAAAGCTGCTCATCCAGCGCGTCCTTCTGAAGCTGCAGCTTCTGGAGAAAACCCGAGGTTGACTCCATCTCCTTCTCCAGAGAAAAGATGGTGCGATCTTTAGCTTTGATTTCATCCACCTGTAACAAGAGAGGAGCAAATAAAGGGAATTGTTTAGCCTACATTTTGTCCTACGCAACAAAGTACACTTACAGAATAAAATGCAATCATATGAGATTTATTTATTTATTTATTTTTATTAATTATTATTTTATTTTTATTATTTCTATTTACACTGGAGAAAGGAGCCCTCCAATCTCGCTGTACACTGAGTATAATGACAATATAGGGAATTCTGATTCTGATTATATTTATGGTCTTCATACAAATATTTACTATATATATTTACAGACTATATCGTAAACTTATAATTGTAATTCACTGCCAGCAATTTCAGAGCATTTGGACCTTTTCAAGACCCCAATGGATATTGTGTTTAAATATTAAAATTAATAAATAATAATAATCAACCAAAGGAAAGAATAGACTCAGTCCTTAAACTAGGAAATTAATTGTGACATTTTCTGATCTTTTATAATCAGCAGTAGAAGAAAAAGGTAGTTTATCAAAATGCAGTGAACTCACAGTAAAGTTATAATTAGCTTGAAATTTACAGTGGAGCAGCATCAGACCGCGACCCCCACACATATTCACTTCAAAAAACATAATTGACAAGTACAGTCGTCAATGGCATTGAATGATCAGTTTCAATGACATTGCATTACCAGTCTCCGGATGTCTCGTTCACAGTCCCACTTGATCTTGGAGATCTGTTCCTGGTGCTGCTGGTGCTCCAACCGCAGGTCGCCAGCCTTCATCTTGTCTGCCTGGATCATGTTGCTGAGAGCCTCGTCCGTCTGCTTCTTGGTCGACTTAAGCTCGGCTATCTCCTGGAGGAGCTTCACTCTCTCCTGATCGAAGAATCGACGAGCGTCCTCCTTCGCTTCAAGAGTCAATGCTGTGCGCACCTATTGACACAGGCGACATATTGGATGAGAGAGCAGTAGGTAGGTTGGTCTTTCGGGAGAAAAAAAATATTGTTAAAGTAACAAATAACCTTTTAGGAGTAGGAGCAATCAGTTTTAATCATGATCAAGAGAGGGAGGGCTGTGCCGCTGAGGGTGTGGTCAATTGACGGATCCTTAAAATGCGTTGCGCTAATTGCGCATTAGAGTATGACATGGTGGATGTACATCGTCATGGCTAAGTGGGCAAAACTCAAACAAACTTTGCAAATTTCCACTTTCAACACACCCATTCTTCGAAACAAGTTCACCTTTTCGCCACTGCCGTCTCGTATGGCGCTCAGTGCAGCCTTGAGCCGCTGATTCTCCTGGTCTTTGATTTTGGCATGGCGTGCCAACTCTTGCTCATGCTGCCGCGTCAGATTTTCCCGGAGGGCCTGGAGCTCTTTTTGTTTTTCCTCATGCCACTTGGCCCGCTGCTCCGTCAGCAAGGCGGTGTGGCGGTGCTGCTCCTGCTCGCGCACCCGCTTCACCTCCTGCACTTTGTCACGCTCCAGCTTGCTCACCTTTGCACACGTGAAAGACGCCAAATGTCAGCAATTTTGCATCCTTGTTCATGTTATGTTTCACCAATATATGTTCTTTTTGTCACTCGCGTCATATCTATCATTTCCAAGTTGTGTTATGATTGCAGAAAATGATGATGACGCTTGGAATGCAAATGCAGTATTATTGAGCAACTCGCTGACACGCTCGTCTGCATTACCAAATATGAACCTGTTGAACGCAAGTACAGTTCATATAACTTGTGGACAGCACGCAAAAGTAGCAAAATGTACACCATGTTGTGTGCGCACTACATGAGTGAAGAGGATTATTAACCGCAATACTGCAAGGAAATGTTAAACTGTGACTGGTGTGATTGTGTATTAACTGGTGTTATACAACATATGTGCACAAGAGCCTTAAATAGTGGCTCAAAAACATTTTCCATATCATTATGTTTCAGAATGATTGATGATTGATAGACAGCAACCAAGTTGATCTTCACAGAGTTGGAGTTGCTATGGTCATAAAGATTTGTCATAGAGATGGGCTGAAATTAGATTCTGACGGGATGATAACCGTGAGTAAAAATATCACTTTTGTAAAATTACAGCTCTTCTGTATTCATTTTTCTTAGTAAGAACTTATCCGTGGGCTACTAATGATGTCCTTGGGGCTAACCAGTACCCACTAGCACAATTTGTAACCATTCTTTTTAGGACAAAACTCTTTAATCAACAAATCAGCAAAATGCCATGTTGGCAAGGTTTGCTTTCAAATGTTGTGCCTTTTCTGCAACAATGATTCCAATATGCAGTGCGGCCTCAACGAGGCAGGTTCGACCTTCCTATTACGCCTTCCTAATTCATTAATGGAGGTCAAACTGCATATTATTGTTGTAACATGTAAATCAATAACAGTGGTTCATCTATTTATTTATTTTATTTTATTATTTAGAGTTATTATTACAGGGACAACACAGAAATACAGATCCACTTCCACGAGTTAAAGTTAAAATAGCTCGGAATGAAATATTCTTTTCTGTAAAGATGTCAAAGCATGTTTCTTCCACAAGTCAGTGCATGTAATTTAAGTACGAGTGTATGTACATACATGCTCGCAGAAACAATTAACTACTAAGCACAGTACATCTGTCCTTGTCTTTAATAATTGTCCTCTCTACAGTCATGTATGAGATGAAGCCTTTCCAGGAGAACATGCAAATGAGAATTTCTTCACTGGAGGCATAATACAAGCACTAATCACAATTCCTCCATGCTGTCCTGTATTTTTTGACATATTTACAGGATGTGTCCAACAGCATGCGACAGATCCCTTTGAGATCTCATATGAAGACAATAAGCAAAAATGTTCACATCGTGTTTGTGGGTTTGTTATACAGTACCTTGCATTTTTCTTGGTGCAGTTCGATTTGAATGTCAGTCAGCTTAGACCTGAGATCTTCATTGGCTGCTTGCAAGGCAGAGATGAGAGCTTCGGGCTTCTCGCCCTTTGCACGCCCTTTCTTGGCCATTGATTCGATTACGAGAATGTCCCTTCTGGTGCGTTCATGGAGACTTCACAGAATTGGTCCACGGTGCTGCCAAGGCTTCCCGTTCCTCCTCTTCTTCATTCTCCTGTTAGACAAAGGAGCTGGGCGAGCCAGCAGAGACATTTTCACAGTTACAGAGAGGAAAGTAGTAAAAGTAGGGTGTTAAAAGTACAAAGGGAATGGGGCTAAACAATTAGTCACATTGAAAATGAGATTTTTCAAGTGCAAAGGCTGCAATTTCACTGGTCATTTGAAGGAAAGGGAGGGAAGTCAACGCTGCTTTGAACTAAAGCTGCAATATGTGCATTATTTCTGGCAAAATTCCTGTCTCACAAGGACTGGAGGCCAATACCACACCTTAATGTGATCTTGTTCTTTCGAGGTTTCATTCGATTAAGTGCCCTTCAAGGGGTTAAAAAGGCTTGACATACAAACAAAGGCTTCAATTGCTGAAGGTTGTTCACTTCGACATACGTATTAATGATTCCAATTTCTTCGGTTCATGAAAACCACCATCCATAGGCAGTCAAAGAATGTTCTAAGATGATCAACTGTAGCAATTAATTTTCAATTGCATGACACTATGCATTGGACGTAAGAGAATTCCACAAGGTGATTTGAAGTCATCATGAAGGGAATCGAACTTTCACAATTTGCAGTTCAATAAATCAAGTCAAACAAACGTTGAAAAAAAATGTCGATCTCCACAATGATGGGCAGGCAATACAAATGGATTAGAAAAGCGTTTCAACAACGCATGAGATTTCTCCCACGAGCATTTTTTTTAATCAATTACAGTACAGAAGGAATAAACAATGAGTTGGTTGACTATGTGGAAATGATAATTAATTGTGTCTTGTAGGGGTGGAAAACTTTGAATCAGACCTTTCCACTTTAAAACATATTAAGATATGTACTGAATCAGTTTTAAGTTCTAGAAAGACAGAAATTTATTTTTATATATCGAATTAAAACGGTTCCATGAACCAGCCTCAAATCATACGACATGCTTTGCACCCAATGTATCGAGATACATATCGAATTAGGCCTGCACGATATGCGGTTTGAACATCGCGATTGCGATGTGCGCATGCACAATAGTTACATTGTAGGACGTACAATGTTTATTTTTGTTTTTTAGAACACTGAAACTTTTGGTTTGTTTCATAAAAGCAGCACGCTACACTATGCTCTACATTGTTGAGACTACACAGACTGTCTTGCTCACGCCCCCTGCTGATTAGTCAACCCCCGCCTCCATTCTCACAGCCAGTTTCTCTGCAGCAGAAGCGGCAGTAGATTTAGTCCCCAAAAGAAAGTCAACATCCAAATATGGCGGTATTTCGGCCATAAAAATGAATATACAACACACAAAAAACCCTGTGCCGACAGTGCCTCGCCGTTGTTGCTGCAACACGAGGTAATACAACAAACCTGTCTGACCATTTGAATCGCTATTACGAGCCCCCATATAACCAGTTCAGACTTTTTAGTGGGACCCAATGTAAAACTATCGCCTCAAAAAACAATGACAGACGCCTTTATTATAACACCTTATGATAAGAAGTCCAAACAGCATAGACAAATCACGAATGCAATAACTTTTCATGGGGCAAAAGCGAAAGCGAAAGCAACTCAAAGAGAGGTTTGAAAAAATGATCCGCACGCTCGACAAATGGTATAAAATGCCGTGGCGCACGTATGTCTATCAAGTGGCCATCCCAGAGCTGTATAATAAACAAAGCAAAGTCTTCCCAAACAGAGCTATTTGAGTCATCTGGTGAAAAATTTTCTAGTTTTAATATCGCAATGTATATCGCAGCCTCCCCAAAAATCGCAATGTAATTTTTTTCCAATATCCTGCAGCCCTATATCGAATTGTCTTTTGGAGGAGAGATGTCTTAGAGGGTGCGCTACTTTTCTGCAACCAGTGGTGGCGCTGTTGACAGCGATGGGAAGTTGGCGGGTTTTTTCTGCTCAGTACAACACTTGTGTTGACAGGGATGGCAAGGGCAATTAAAACAAGATGAAGAGAGAGAGACGTACAATATCAGTGGCATTTTGCTGGTAGTCGTCAATCAGTTGCCTTTTTCTGTTTCACCACTACTTATTTCTGTCTTTCTAAATTGAGCAATTTGAGTTAGCTGACCACTAAATCTTCCTGATGAGTTGGATGGGGACGGCGATACAAAGATAACCACAGAGCAAATTACATAACATTACTTAAAAGATTTTGCAATACAGATTAAAAAATAAAGTCACATGGAATCAACATGTACGTAACACAACCGCAATCTTTTTTAGGTCACTCTTGTGGAGCATGGCCAAAGAAAACAGGGCCCGCATTTGTAAAGGCAGAAATTACACATGCAATCCCTTTTTTGATTGAAAATAAATAAATACAAAACAGTATATTGTTATTGTGTTGTTCCTGCCAGTCAAAGGTTTCATTCCTACTTTCAAAAATGAAAACATAAAAAAAAGAAAGTCAGTCTTGTGTATCTTATCAATTTTAATCAAACACTAAAAGCTTCCAGTTCTCTCCGCTATGTGTCTGTCGAGAGTGGGGGTGGTGACAGAGATGAGTAGTTTTACTTTATTTTTGTTTTATTTAGTTTGACTTGACAGTGCTTGACTGATAAAGGTTACAGTTTGAACCTGGAACTAAATAAGGCCCCAGAAGACCTCTCAGCACACACGGGCTGGCCCACGCTAAATTTTTAAAAATTAAAAAAAAAAAGAAAAGCAAGGAAAATTTTAAAGCCATTAAAAGATGCAATACTAGTATTAACCACACGATGCCAGACATCACTCACCTACACCTTCAACACGGAGGCTGGAATTGTGAAGAAGACTATGTCATGGCTTCAACAACACCAACCTCAAAAGTACACAAACGACAGATTTTTTTTCCCCACATCCTTGACAAGTTTTAAGTACATGAGAATTTTCAAAAATAACGTCCTCCAAAAATATATGAATATTTTAAAATATATTAAATACTTATCAAAACATAATCCAAATATTCAACGCTTGATAATGCAGATGGCATAGCGACAAAACAGTCTCACCCTGTTTACTTTGAACTCTGGGCTCCACTCATAGACCCAAGTCTGCAGATCTTAGAGACCTACTGGGTTTGTATTCATTCAATCAGTATTTCCTTGATGCTTTTAGGACCCAAAGCATTCACTCGCGATTCATAGACCAAGAGCAGGATTTGAAAAGCTATTCTACAGCTGATTATGATCCAGTCTCTTTGTTCTGGTCAGGACCCGAGCTGCAGCGTTTTCAATTTTTTATATATTACTATTTTTTTTAAGTGACATTTATCACAGAATTTCTGATGATCTCTCAAGACACACGAAGGTCACACGGGATCCTGGTTGGGAATCACCACAGAAAGGCATCCGTGTGATATTCGAATTGCGGGGTAAAAACAGCTAACCATAATTGACAATCATGTTTCTGGCTCCCACGGCTCAAAAATCTGATTAGTTTTTAGATTTACACAAGACATGAGCTCTTTGATGATGACTGGGTCAAGACGATCGAAAACATTACTGAGCCTATGAAGATAATGAGTCATCATTTTGGCATTGCCATGTACTACACCTTCATGCAAAGCCAGCCACAGTTTACCAGGACTTCTAATACGGTATTAACCTAGAAACCATTCAGAGCGGCCAAAACCAGATGTGAATTTACTGTATTTTCCAAGCTGATTACTGTCATATTTCATCTTCCGACAGCAATCTGCTGGCAAGTCCACCAAAGGGTCAGACAAGCTTCTCTGGCATTATAGCAAAAGAAATCTGACCAGGCGGGTTAACCAGATAACAATTCATTTTTACTCAAGAAAATACAGTCTTTGTAGAATCAGTGGCTGTCCGAAATGTTCTGCAAGACAGTTTTGTGGGGTGGCTAGCTATTCTTCAAATAGAGTGAGCCAAACAACAGAAACTGGGCAAGAAGAATGGTGTTACCATTGCGGGTGCAGGAGTTTATTAGTGATGGTGGAATGTCAGGTTGTGTGCAAAGAATACTATAATATGTAACACACTGACACCACTTTTGACTGTAAAGGTAAATGTTCCACACATTTGACCAGAGACCTAAAATAGTCATGATTGGTATTTTTTTTTTATTTTTAGCTTTGTCTTTTGTGACGTCCCAATAGCAAAATATGGGTGAATCAACGTTGAAAAACAAACCAAAGTACAATGTAGATTCAATGTAGATTTTGAATCACAAACTTCAATGCTGGCAATATGTTGTGAAAACAAGACTGATTGACCATCAGCTTTCAACTAAAACAAAAAAAAATACCAAATATCAACCTTCTTAACCCCAATTCAACATTGAATTAACATGTTTTGTTTTCTGGGGTCTTGTTTTCTTGTGGATCATGGGCTGTCATTCTCGTTATGCTTTTTTGTTTGACCCTGGGCTTGTCAGCCTGGTGCCTTGTGTCTTTCAATCAGCTCCCTCAGCCACTTGCGCCTTGTACAGGTGTTTCGCATTGTCGTCAGTTTGCTTAGATTTAGTTTGTCTTTGATTTCTGGTTGTGTTGTCCAGTATTCCGGAGTGGTTTGTGTTTTTCTAATTTCTTGAGACTATGCTAATTTTGTTTTGAAAAAAAAATAAAAAAAAATATATATATAGAGAGATAGATAGATAGATAGATGTGCCTCTGTGTGTTTTCTCCTGTTTCCTGCCACATTCCAAAGACTTGCATGTTATATATATATATATATATATATATATATATATATATATTTATATATATACCAACGACCACTACTACACTGACAAGTACCAGCAAATAGTTTTTTTACTGTAGCATCGCTGTTTATCATTATAGTATATATTCCAGAATTGCTTTGAAATTGAACCAAAATTGCAAACATAAGTCCAGGCACTTTTGGCAAACCAACCAAAGGAACCAAAGATTGACCAAACATAATGACGTTCTATAATGATGATGATGTAATAAATGCCAAAAAACTACACCCGCACATAAGTGATCGCTCAACCATTAGCAACATTTTTAATCTTTGCTCCTCACTTGTACATTTTGAGGCGACTTCCTTGTTAATCCGCATTATGCAATGCAATCGTCAAAAGCTCGATGAAAGGCGCCGCAAATGAGCAACTTGGCAACTTTAATGAGTCTGGCGTAATATCAACTCAGTGGATGGATGCATCTAATGATGAACAAAAGTAAAAAGTAAAAAAAAATTTATGTTATTTCTGAAATGTTGTCATTACCGGCAGTTTGTTAATTATGCATCTCCAAATTACAAAGCAGGACTGTTGTGAAATGTTGGCTATTTTATATAAACCATTTCAAAAGGGGCAGCCTGGGCAAAATTGTGTGGTCAGTTTCCTAATTTAATAACAATACGCGTTCAGAATGGCATGTTATGCTAGTACAAGCTGCATGTTAAAATGACCAGAGAATGTTTAAAAGAGACACGTCACTCCACAATTAAGTGTGGTTTTGTTTATTTTTTTAGATTTCCTTTCTAAACAAGCATGGCTATTCTTTTCCTTTCTTTGTGATGTGAGACATCAGCAACCCTCGTCCCAGCAAGTGTGGCCAAATTTGCCCTCTAAAAATAATAATAATAATAATAAATAGGGCTTTGGTGCACAAATGAACACATCCATGGAATTTTACAGAGAAAAATGTGATATGAAAAAGACAAACTTTGAGCAACTCTGCTTCTTCATTGGTAATGTTTTCAGAAGAATTAAGTCCTGTTTTTATGAATGTATGTGGTTTTTTTTAAATATATATTTGCCCCAAGATAAAATAGGAAAAAAACATATTCCATATTCCGAACCAATTCCAATTTGAATTGCAAAATCTGTTTTGTATGAAAACGTGAGGGCACCAGATGGAATTGTTCCCCCTTAAAATCTGCCATCCTAGAATTGTACTTCAACCCGGGTATCGAGATATCAAATTGTCTTTTATTGGGGAGATGCAATTCTTGCTTCAAACCAAGTGGTATCTGACTTTAAACTTATGACAGACAATTTGATTTTATACAGATCAATTCCACAATAATCCATTAATTGCACCCCACTGGAAAGATTGGGATCTGCTATTCTTCAATTTCTGTGATGTTTGATAATAAATCATTCACAGATTAATTCAAACTAACCTCACTATTAGAGTTTGATTGCTTTACATACTGCACAAACATGTAATAGTAATAACAGTATCAGTTAATTTGGAGGAGGAGACCTGTTGTTATAATTGAGAATCATCTACAACCACATTCCTAGTTTCTATAACAAGCTACTAATGTTAGCATCCAATAGCCATGATCACCTTTAAAAGACTTCATAGTGCGACAATTGGTCCCCTCTCTCATAATGGGGGTGTGTGTTTAAAATTAGGCCAGTGTGACACCCCCGAGGCAGATGCGGGCTCGCAGACAGTAACGTGTACCACTTTCCAAGACCCAATGTGGACCACCAGCATCATCCACTTGTGGGCATCACTCCACACTTAACGTGAACATGCAGTGAGGATGCAGGCTCCACCAACCAGCTCATGCATGGCTACTTGCACGCTCCATTATGGTGCTGAAAATGGCCATTGAGTACTCCCCCCTCCTCCTCCTTCTCCCCTCAGCCGCCTCCCACGTCACCCGAGAGGTGCAGGCCGAGATTCTCCCACTTCCGACATGCAAGGCTAAACCGACGCTGCTGGCCAAAATACTGCAGAACCTCGCTTTGATGCAACGTTGTCGCGACAAAAATCAAAATCGACGTACTGTAGGTTCGAATCAAGTCGGTCGTAACACAGACGAGCGTCAAAGCATGATTGCCAGTTGCCAGCCAAAAAGGCCCGCTAGTAGCGGAAAAGCCCCACGCTACACGGTGCTCGGGCACGAATGTGGACGTTGAGCGTCGTCTTACCTCACAGTCCGATGCGAGATATCCGAATGGGCGGGAAATGCACTCCATGCCGGGGTGATTATACGTCTTTATAGATGGCGAAAACAGAGGTGAGCATCATCATCAGGCAGCTCGATGAGGTGATGATGAGGGTGAAGAGGATGAGGAGGAGGAAGAGGATGCTGAAGTTTAGCCCCGCCTTCCTCGTCACGATGAGATCACTGATTTCCGCTGCAGTCCACTGACATCCGGCCGGCTATGGATGAATAAACACGTAATGACCGCGACCAAGATAAATTGATAAATGATTTTTTGCGGTAAATTAGGTTTTATCTAATTTTATCCAAAGTCCTATATATACAAACACAATTCCAATGACGTTGGGACGTTTTGTTTTTGTTAAGCATCAAGGAGTGTATTCAATTAAATATAGGTTAAACATGGGTTGAAAATTATTCTCTCTCTCTCTCTCGCTCTATCTATCTATCTATCTATCTCTCTCTCTCTCTCTCTCTCTCTCTCTCTCCCTCTCTCTCTCTCTCTCTCTCTCTCTCTCTCTCTCTCTATATATATATATATATATATATATATATATATATATATATATATATATATATATATGGGGGGGTGCGTGCGTGTGTGTGGCGCGTGTGGCGTGCGTGTGTGTGGTGTGTGTGTTCACCCTGTGTGTTCTGGCAAGAGCGATCGTGCTCTGCAAGCACACACCATTAGACTACATATCAGTTTTCTAACACAGATTTGTGTCACTCCTGAACTCATCCTGCCTTCACCCCTGATACTTGAGACTTCACGTCTCAGCCTTAACATTTCCAATTTACGTAGCAAATGTGAATACCACTCACTTGTATGTAATATGTAACAGCAGCGGTACAAATATTCTCTGTATCAACATTGCAATACAAGCCAGGATTTTATTTGTCAGTTTCTTATATTTTGGGTGGGTTTTTTTTTGTTAGCAGTTAGGCATGTACTACCATGACGTAATTGTTAACAATCTTACCTCATTTTATCGAATCTCACTGATTAAATTATCAGTCACACTCTCCACAACTACGCGACTATAAAACATTACATTAACTTGAATTTGCAGATGCAGATGCTGCACTTTTTCTTTTCCTCCTTGTCAAGCAGCAAAAGTGGGGGAAATCAACCCTATTACGGATTTTTTGTTTCGCTATGTGACCAGTCGAAAATGAATAATCAAGCTAGGAACGTCCCAAAGGTACAACCCAGACCTCCTCCACCACTCACAAACGTACTTAAGTAGCTACTGTCTCAGGCAGCACCATTCTCGGGAAGTCCGACAATCACATCTGCGCATAGGCTATATTCAGGCTATATTCCCAACGCTGGAGGCTCGGGTGCCGCTTTGGTTTGGAAGCAATTTTGACGCGCAAAACGCATTTGTTTGAATCCATTTTCACGTTTAAGAGTAAAAATGTTCAAAAAGGAAAAAGATGCTGGCAGTTGTGACGTTTTTGTGGCCAACATGGAACAAAAGAAGCAAAAAGAAAGAGAAGAACGGGGACACTGGAGCACGAAAGCCGAGTTCATTCTCACGGTGATGGGCGCTATCATTGGACCCGGCAACGTGTGGAGATTTCCTTATCTGTGCTACAAAAACGGCGGAGGTAAGATTTGTTTTGTTTGTTTTCCGACATCTGTCACTTTTGCCATGCTTGTTGCCTCCAATTTTTTATTTCTCGGTAGGTGTGTTTTTCATCCCGTACGTTTTGTTCATGGTCACCTGCGGTATCCCCTTGTTCTTCCTCGAGACCGCCATGGGACAGTACACCAACCAGGGGGGTATTACGTGTTGGAAAAAAATTTGCCCACTTTTTCAAGGTGCGTATTTGCACATATGTTCATTTTAGTTGATCATTTGAGTCAATTAGAAAGATGCGGAATTGGTGCGTAATTACGCACGGATTGCACAATCGAGTTACGCTAATAATCGAACATGGTTTCATTTAATGTTACCTTCTATTTGCAGGCATCGGCTATGCGAGTCACCTTATCATTGCATTCGGCGCCACATCCTACATTACTATTATTGCTTGGGCATTCTTTTATCTGTTCTCCTCATTCAGCGCGGATTTGCCTTGGGCCACATGTGGACATGACTGGAACACAGGTGGGTGCACCTGCAAGGAAGAGGGGACAAAATTATGAGTAGATGTTAGCTCTTTTTTTAAGTCAGTTGTATTTAGACCACTTACCATAGAGAGTGCGTCACAGAGAGTTATGGACAGGCAGTCTAGGCTACTTACAATATACAGAAACAGCATTTTATATTGTACAGATACTATGAGAAAAACCCAATTTTAACAAATTGCATTGAAACCATAATAAAAATAATAATAATCATTATCGTCATCATCATCAAATAATCTGGTCGTCGTAGACTTTAAAAAAAAAAAAAAGTCCACAGAAGAGACAGCTCTTAGACCTATCTTTAGTTTTTAATTTCATGTGAGGGACATTATAAAGTAAAATCAGTCAGTGAACATCATACCATGTTTTTTCATATTATTTTGCACATCATCTTTGAGGAATTTTACCATGCTTGACATGTCAAAATCCTCCCTTTTTTTTTTTGCTTGATTTGTCGCACTGTCGTCTTATGTCTTTGCTTTGTAGACTCATGCATGGACGTCAGCATTGCAAATCAGAGCCTCGGCGTGACACACAGGCAGAACATCACTCTGCCTGTTGTGGAGTTTTGGGAGTAAGCACGCCAAAGTCAACTATCTTGGACTCTTCTGACTACTTTTTTCAACCCCCCTCCTCTGTCTCACTTTCCTTTTCCAGCTGCTCTGTCACCCCTCCTTCATGTTTCCCTCCCACATGAATCATTCTGCTGTCCCATCACCATTGCCACCATTGCTCCCTACGTGTGCTCTTCTCAGGCGCAGAGTGTTGAAGATCTCTGGTGGTATTGAGGAAGTGGGAAGCTTGAGGTGGGAGCTGGTCTTGTGTCTCATCCTGGCATGGGTCATCTGCTACTTTTGCATTTGGAAGGGGATCAAATCCACTGGGAAGGTTAGGAATAGTTCAGCAGTGAGCAACATGCATGGCGGAGTTTCAGCATAGCTTGCTTGCTTCAGTTTATGCAACACACTCATTGAAGCACGAGCTCATGTATTCACTTCCAAGCATTGCATTTAGTGTTCTCACCTTTCCCACAATAACAGAGTTTTATATTGGATTATGGCAAGGGTGATGAACCTACGGACCATGAGAGCATTCGATTCAGCCCGCAATGCAATTCTAAAAACAAATTAAAGCCTCACTACCTGTTTTCATTGCAAATCTTGGAAATTGACTTTCAAGTTTGATTCTAAGAGCAGCCCATATTAGATTGCTTGTTCACTGCATCTGCTTCAGATTGGGGATCATTTGGTCAAATTTGCGGGGGATTCATCAAAGCATAAACACTGAATTTCACCTAAATGGCTGCTACAAAATATGTTTGTTTACTTTTTGGGCATGGGCCCTCGAGAATTTTTCATCTCTCCTCATGTGACTGCCAAATTTCGTGTTGATTAGTAAAAGTAGTGTCAGGGGAGAATATGTTCAAATAATTCTCTGGACGCTACTGCGTCATTTGGGGAAGAAGTGGTGATTTTCCTGACCCCCCCGCCAAAAGAATACTTTTTTACAAAACACCGGTGAGGCATGTTGAGGCCCCAAAAAGGGTTTAATGATAAGCAGTAGTGATTCCAAAAAGGCCTTTGCACCATCCTGTTGTCTACATTTAAGAAATCCAAAATCCAAAATATAAAGGCTTTTTCACACTGCACTTAGCAGGGCACAAGCTGCTGCGAAGGCGTGACGCATAATGTGGGCATTTGCCGTCATAGCGCCATGCCTCCAGTTGAAAAATGTTGTCTCGGAAGCGGCAGCGTTTTGACGTCAGATGGCGCATTCAATAGAAGAGCGCTTGGTCGAGTGATGTCAGAGTGCTGAAAGCAAAAGACCAACCACTGGGAAAAGCTTCTTCCTGGTAGACCGCAAAGCAACAGCTGCAATATTGACAAACTAACACCGTTAGGAGCACCGTTATGAACACTAAGAAAACCAACTGCTGTGCGAAAAGCCCTTTAAACACCAACGGGAATGATTAAAATTTTGTGACAGTAGTCAATGTAGGTCACATTCATTGTGGGAAAAGTTTTTAAATGATTTTGTTTGCTTTCTCTTTACAAAAACCAGGCATTTCAACAGAGGAGTGTCGACGTTTTTAGTATGACTCCTGTAAAATTCTGAAATGACCGCTGGAAGTAGTGTCTTCACCCCTGAATTAGGACACCTAATGTTTCCAGCTGCACAACACTGGGGTGCAGCATTTTATCAGGAAGTTAAGGACAGTTCACCAAAACAACGCTGCAATCATGCTTTACCAAGTCCTAACAGATGGATCTACTTATTTTGGTTGCTATATGAAGAGGTGTAGATCTGCACAGTGTCAATATTTTGACGATCTCATGCTGGTAAATAAGGACACCAAAACATTAGAAAAAGCGCTCACAATGATGCAGTCCAAACTACAACCAACTGTTCTGCAGAAGATTGCATTAAATGGTGGAGGTGTGCTATTATGAAATGTTCTGTCGGTAGAGGTGGGAATCACAGAGTCATTTACGATACAGAATTAATTCAATAGTGGTGTAATTGGCTGACATAGATCAGCTGGGATCAATCGCAATTCACTGGGGCATAAAAAAAATTTCTGTGGGAAATATATTATGGATATTGAATAATATTCCCTTTATTAGTCCCACAATGGGGAAATTCGAGATTCGAACACAGGCCTCCTGGGGAGACTGGGTCCTGAACGCGGCGCCTTAGACCACTCGGCCATCCTGAATACTTTGCATCTCAAGATCTTCAGAATATCTTTGTAGTTGAGAAGTATAAATGGGGAAAACAATTGACAATGTAATAACAGCAATAATCATAATACATCCCCAAAATCATCCAATACTTTGTGAACATTATGAACCTCCCGTCCAAAATAACAGCGATTCACACAACAATCGAATCCGATGTGATGTCATCGGGATCCACACCTGAAATTCATTACATATCAAAAAGTGTACCTCTGTTGGGATGGATCGTACAACAGTTGTTTTGGACTTCATCATGTCCCATGCGGAGGGCAATTATGTCAGCTCACACATCCAGTAAATGAGGTAGTCAAGTTTGTCAGCCAAGACTTTCAAATTGGGACATGTAGTGACATGCAGTGACCCTCCGGGCAGCGGATTTAACCGTTTTATGTCTGTAATGTGCATAGTTGCACCATCATGCTTTGGGTTCAGCTGTGAATGAATTGCAATTAATATATTAAGTGTGAAACCAATCATAGTAACTACTCAATAAAATGACTGTATTGAAATAGATTAACTCTTCCATTTCGCGTAATAAATTCGGTAGAATTATTGATGGCTACTCTTGGGTGAATCCATTCATTGAGTCTAAATTATTGCGTGGAATTGATAAATTCTGTCTCGAAACAAAAAATGGGCAAAATGGAATGCACTGCTTGGTTGCAATCAACAATTCTACTGATTTGTTCTCAATTTATAAGATACATAACCTTCATGTCATGTCGAACATAAGAGGTCATTCATAAGATCAGGACACGACACTTTTTGAAAGTCTAAAGCAGGGGTGGGAAAACTATGGGCCACATTCAGGTTTTAATCCGGCCCGCCGAATTTGAAATAAATTAAATGAATAAACATTGTTAATGTTTTATTTTCAAACTACTGTGTTTTTTCAAAGACATATATTTTGTTGTAATGCTTTTGTACACTTTCAAATAAAATTTAATGTATTTTTTTTTCTCCGATGAGGTGAGATTACCAGAACACTCCATCCATCTGCTCCTGGTCCGGCCCCTCTGTCAAATTTTAGAACTCATTGTGGCCTACCAATCAAAAAGTTTGCCCACCCCTGGTCTAGAGTATACGCAGGTCATGAAATAAAAGGTGTTGATAGGACAAAGGCCAATTTCAATCGTAACTTTTGAATGTGGTCTTGTTTCCTTTCATCCAGGCAGCCTACTTCACAGCTACCTTCCCTTACGCCATGCTGCTGATCTTACTCATACGCGGTGTGACGTTGCCGGGAGCAATGGATGGGATTATTTTCTACATCTACCCTGATGTATCTCGTCTATCAGATCCGCAGGTAAGAATGACAATGTAGGCTCCTTTTTTTTTCGTCCCGCCCTCCCAAGTTCTTGACTTCATAACAATTCATATGAAAAAGTAAGTATCTGAACTAAAGGGACTACTTTAGTGCTATAATGCAAAAAAGCCTTTGGTGATTGGTTGATTCCAAGTTGGTAAGTTATCTAATCAGTTATTAGAACCGCAAAAACTACATTGCAGGGTCTGTTCTGTTTTAGTGCTGACTCAGGAACCTTTTATTTTGTTTTTGTTTCGGTCTGCTTGTTTTGGAGCCTTGTCGGCTAGTGTTGTAGAGTGGTTGTGATCCAACCAGTCAGACAGATATTTCAGACTACTGTCTGTTATCTGAGTTTCATTTATGAACTTGAAAATGTGTTTTATTTGCTCCAATATTTTTGCAGAAATACATAACAACATTTTCAGTGTGATTTTTTTTTTCTCCCCCGTGTTTTAAGGTGTGGTTGGACGCCGGCACTCAGATTTTCTTCTCTTATGCCATCGGTCTCGGGTTCCTGACCTCTCTTGGCAGTTACAATACTTACAACAACAACTGTTACAAGTAAGCGCACCGACGAAAAAAGTATTTGAAAGTTTTTCGACACCACAATATATTTCTATTTTCATGGGAATCGTCAACATTCCAGATGAGTCAAAGGTCAAATTGCCTCTTGCAATGGATTGTGTTTAAGTTCCAAGAGTCCACTTTGCTGGAGTGACTCCATCTTGCTTGTTTCCGTTAAATTCTTTTGGCAACAAAAAGGACACACAGTATTGTACTTCCTCTTTGCTATGTCTTTAAAATGACTGGATGTGTTTGTCTTTTAGGGATTGTTTCTACTTGTGTTTGCTGAACAGTTGCACCAGTGTTGTGGCAGGCTTTGCAATTTTCTCCATTTTGGGATTCATGACCTACGAGCAAGGCGTCAATATTGCAGAAGTGGCGGAATCAGGCAAGTGCTGACTGAATCAGCCAGGTTGACTCTGGGTGTTTTGCTTGTTTTAAAGAGTTGTATTGTACATTCTATGTGTCACGCTCCTCTTTGAGAAAACTATAACAAAAGTTTCAAATTTCACTTTTCAAGACATCTTTAGAGTTGATAGCTTATTGTAAAAGCATCAGCTGAGTTGTGATTTGAAAAACTGTAATGATCAGTATACACATAAATATTGCTCATGAAAGCACATGGTATCAGGTTTATGTAATATCGTAGCTTTCATCAGAGAAAATATTATCTGGACACATAATTAGGAGATTTCGGACCACTATCAGCTGCAAAACTAAATCGACACTATACTCACTACCATGATCACAAATCGAAAACATACCGTATTTTTTTTACTATAAGTCGCACTTTTATCCATAGTTTGACTGGTCCTGCTACTTATACTTGGGTGCAATTTTTATATTTTAAAATTAGAGTTAGGACTGCCAAACAAAATCCCTGGTACCCAACCATGAGCACTTTCTTTTGGAGGTTGGCGAATACTTTTGCTCCATCACACCGCCAGTGGCCAGAAGGTGGCTGTCATGCACCAACAGCACTTGACAACTGCAAAAAGAAAGTATTCATTCATCCATCCATCCATCCATTCATTTTCTATATAGAGCTGGGGTAGGCTCCAGCAACGGTCACGGGCATGCTGGACTCTCTCCCAGCTCTCTTTGGGCAGGAGGCGGGATACACCCTGGACTCGTTTCCTGGGAATCGCAGGGCGCTCGCTCCAAAGGGTTTCTGCACGCATTCCCCGACGCTGTTCCAAAAAGAAACATAGCATCACAAAAGCTGCATTGAATGAGCTGCTCTTGTTTGCAAAAAAAAATTCAGAGCTCTTAAAACAGCACACATATGAAGGGCACTGATCGACATGTGTCGATGTGTTTACAGAATATAATACACTTGCCAAAAGTACAGTATGAAAACAAATGGCACCAAACCAAAAAATTGCGTGGTTTTTTTTCCGCTTTTGGTCCGGACCAAATAAGCGGATCAAAGAACTTTCCTGGTTTGTATACACCCTAAAAGAAAGGCCAAAAATATCACTTTTACAAAGAATCCTCATCTTTCCTTCTTGTCAGCTATGAGCACAGTACAGACACATGTATTGTAGGTCACTCGAGTCCAATTCAATAATTGCGCAATGCTTTAGAATGTCTGCATAGCTTTCAAATCATATCAAACAAGACTGAGATATGAGGTAGACGGAACTGCCTGAAGAGCCGAGAGACAGGATTGTGGCAAGGGACAAATATGGGAAAGGCTTCTGTGTTTCCAAGAACACAGCTGTTTTTTAATTCCTTTTGGAGTAAGGGTAGAAAACCTCAGTGAGAGAAATTGATAATCACGAAGAGTAAAAGATAAACAATTTTGAAGCTGACCTCATTTGACTGTACATGTGTTTAGGTCCAGGGCTGGCCTTCATTGTTTACCCGCGTGCTGTAGCTATGATGCCCATGCCGCAAGTGTGGGCCGTGTGTTTCTTCCTTATGATCATTCTACTCGGCTTAGATAGTCAGGTAAGCATTATCTCTCTGAACAAATAAGCGCTCCATTGATTGTTTCAACAGACTCTTCTTCCTGTTGCTTCCTCCTGAACAGTTTGTCGGTTTGGAGTGTCTGATGACATCGCTAGTGGATCTTTACCCATCTTATTTACGTCAAGGCTACAGACGTGAGCTGGTCCTGCTGGCCATCTGCACCGCATCCTTTCTGCTGGGACTTTCTCTGGTGACGGAGGTTGGTAAATATATATATATATATATATATATATATATATATATATATATATATATACATATATTTTTTTTCTTTTTTTTTTTTAAATACATATTTTTTGGGTGGGGTGGGTAGATGAGAGTAGTATTTATGCCCCAAACCAGGAATGTACGTCATCACCCAGGCGGGAATATGTTACACATTATTGGACCATTTTTATTTCTGCAAATCCGAATGTTCCAAAGTATATTAGCATGTTGCAAAAATAGATCTTTCCATCCCTGCTTAACGAGGATGGAAACGTCAGTTCATTTATAGCAAGATGAAACTCCATCTCAATGTGCTATTGACACATGTCAGGTGTGGTTAGAGGAGCGCTTTTCAGATGCTTTGAATGATTGGCCCCAGATCCCCTCACATCACCCCACTGATTTTTGTCTTAAGGCACATCTGAAGGCCATCTTATATCAGGAACAGATATTAAACATACTGTATATCATCTCAATGGACGTGCAAGTATATCCATCCATCCATCAGTTTTCAATACCGCTTCTCCTCAGTAGGGACGCGGGGGGTGCTGGAGCCTATCCCAGCTATCTTCGGGCAGTAGCGTGGCCCAAAAGTATTCGCTTACATGCCTTGACCCGCATATGAATTTACTTGGTAAACGCAAACCCGTTCTTAATACATAGTGTTTCATATGACACCTTTGAAGATATACTATTACAGCTTCAACGCTTCTGCAAAGGCCTTCCACATGGTGTCATTTTTTGGGAAACTTGTTATCTGTGAAATCCTAAAGTTTATCCGCACCAGAGTCTCACATCCATGTCTTTAAAGTCCTTGCCCTGTGTATGAGTGCACAGTCATGTTTGAAGAGGAAGAAAATCTCTCACAAAGTTGGGAGAATGGAATTCAATTCTGGCAACTTGGTCACAGTAAGATGAACTCTGAATCCTTTAGCATTTCACGATATTTTGGACAATTCCTTTGGAGATGGCGCCTTCCTGCTCTAACATGAGAACGCAGCAGTGCACCAGGCCTCCTTGTTCGAGGCCAGTGTGTGATCTCACAAATGCGCGTCTGGAAGGCGTAATCAAAAATCACTTAAAAAGACATTTCTAAACATTGTGGAATGCCTTCACAGAAGAGTTCATACTGTTGTTGGTGCAAAGGATGGCTTGATGTCATATTAAAGCCAATGGATTTAGAATGGTATGACACTTAAATTCATGTGAGCCAAGGCAGAGAAGAGAATACCTTTGGCAATACACGATAGTGTACATCATTACAAGCATTGTATAACTCCAGTTGTGCTAAATTACATGTTATTCAACAGAATAAGATGCATTGAAATGTGAATTCGAAACATTGGTAGTCATGTACATGTTATGTGCAAAATGTTACCAAAAAAAAAAAAATGACACGAAGAGAAGAAAATAATTGGCAGACGTGGTGCAAGAAGATTGATGGCATTTTTATACTCTAAAAATTATTCTTAATATTATTCCTGTGCTTATAGGGAGGGATGTATCTGCTCCAGCTGGTGGATTTCTATGTTTGCAGCGGGACCACCTTGCTCCTACTCTCCATCTTCCAGTCTGTCAGCATTGCTTGGGTCTATGGTATGTGCTTTGGAAGATATAAAAAGGACAAAACAATAGAAACAAAATATAACTCACTCCTTTTTTTTCTTTTCCAGGGGCCGAGCGTTTCTATGGGAACATCGCAGATATGATTGGCTATCGCCCTCCTCCACTCATGAAGTGGTGCTGGTGCTACTTCACGCCTTGTTTATGTTTTGTAAGTATTCCATTCAAGTAACTTTTACATGTACATCTTCCTACTCTAAGTCTCTTTGCTTTCCGTCAACATTTTCTATTGTTCTATTGTGTCCAGGGTGACAAATGAGCTGGCGCTTATCCCAGCTAAATTTTGGACACATCCCCAAAAACATGCATGTTCGATGAACTGAATACACTACATTGTCCATCGGTGTGAATGTGAATGATTGTTTGCCTATAGGTGGCCTGCAATTGTCTCAACCAAGGCTAACAGCTCACCTGTGAACTTATTACCCCAAAGAAGTACCGTATTAGTAATGGAGTGTTTGCACGTGCGCTCGGTCCTAAAAACTGGCGCATCTTCATTTGGTGTGTTTGGGAATTTAGGAGATTTAGTGTGACTGACAAATAATTGTTCTTGGGTGCGTTGGTTTTATGCTGGACTGTCAAAACATGTTTGTAGTGTTGTGGCTCATTTGCCTGACTTCCCACTGAGTAACAGTGTGAATGTGAGTGTCTAGATGTCCAACCTAACTTTAGCCCAGAGCCAGCTAGAATAGGCTCCAGCCCATGGTAACCCAGTATAGGATAAGCGGTGTAAAAAAAAAAAAAGAATTGGAATGCATAAACAGAAACAAAAGTCATATTTTTTTTGCATTCATTTCTTCTCTCACCACAGGGCACCTTCATCTTCTCCATAGTCCGATACTCTCCCTTGAAGTTCAGCAGAACTTATATTTATCCCCTGTGGGCCAACATTCTGGGCTGGTTCTTGGCCACCATCTCCCTCTCCCTTATACCACTTTTTGTGCTCTACAAGCTAGTATACGGAGAGGGCACCATTCGTCAGGTGAGCTGAATATGTAACGTTAAGAGATTAATAGGCGCCAGTAGGCAAGCACTATATACGCACACACACGCACATATATTATTTATACATATACAAAAATACTATTTAGACTATATTTGGTTGCATCACTGTATCGGGACTCCCAACACAGTGTTGCACCCAAGAATATAATTGGATTCAGGAGTGAAAAAAGTTGTATCAAGACACCGCGTTCATTTAGTCATGTTAGCCACATTTGAATCTGAACATGAAGAAACGTAAGTAGAGGTCGATTAAGAACAACTTGGCAGTCAGTCATAGCCTCCACAAAGGATTTCCAAGGAACATTCTTTCATTTCTTCCACCCTCAAATAGTGGGGAAGACAACATGATACTTGATCTATGTGGTGACTCATATGAAATCACTGACTTGGCATGCAACCATTTTCTGAAATAAAAGAATATTAATCTTAATTTTGGCTTTCTTTTAGGACTAATTAGGAATTTATTTATGCAGACGACCCGTCACAGAAAATGTCAAATCAATGAAAAATACCAAAACAAAGTAGATACGGCCGAAATGTCCCCTTGTGACTGTAGAACTAAGATGCTCTACATGCTATACATGAAAGCATCATATAGAAATCCTCAGCTAACATGCAACTCTTTCCTCTAGTGGCTATGAGCAGTAAAGCGATGGGATTTCTTTGCAAATGCAATGATCTGGAAAAATTCACTTATTGGCTTTATCTGCCTGTGAAATAGACTCTTTCTTGCTGAATAATCACAATATGCACAATTATCTTTTTTTTAAAAAAAAAAATAATACTTCACTCATACAGCCTTGAAACTATAAAACTTTGAGTTTCATAGAGTTAAAAAAGGTTAAAGGACCCTATGGCCTCCAAGAGCATTTCATGAAATTCTAAAACAACATAACCACATGGGAATTATTGTTATAAAGCTCACAAAACATGTCAGCAGCAAATATTATAATGAGATTTTTTATACAGTTTTATTGTTGCATTATACTGTATGTTATTATAAATTCAGTATTGTCCTTGGAGGACTGAAAGTCTCCAAATGGGTTAGGAAAAAGGACCCTCACCACTGATACAAAATATAATTACATTGAATTCCATCATACTAAATTGAACCAAAACATGATTCATTGACTCACCCATAGACGACAAAAGAGTCATTGCATTCTCTCTCATTCTCTTCTTTCTCCAGCGATTCCTGATGCTATGCCTTCCTGAGGACGACCTGAAATGTATTCCCGCGCTGGGGGATGAGGTCGTCGCTCCCCTTACCGAGCTTAAACCTTTGTCCCATGAAGTGGAATTCACCAAGTGAGAAAGTGCGTGAACTCTAAGAAGGCGACCACAAAAGCAAGTATGCGTGTGGTTCGAGAACAGAGCCTTCAATTCAGTGCGAGTCCATTGCAAGAAAACACTTGCAAGAAGTCCACATTTGAGCTGGAAATAACCTAATTAAGTGGACATAAGACATAGTAATACAGGTAACTTTTTTTTTTTTTTTTTACAGTTTGGTGTCCAAAATCATTCATACTGTTTCTCAAAACAGGCCGAGCTTAACGTTTATGAGCATGCGCTAGTGAGTGTTAAAGTGCAGTTCCGCTCGCAATGTGAGGGCTCCCTCTAGTGGTATGTGAAAGAATCACTGCCTAAGCAAAGATCAGTTGTATTTCACTTTCAAGTTCAATGCATTTGTATTTCATCTTTAGGAACTTTTTTTTTTTTAACAATTATTTAGGTACAATTTTATTTCAGTTTTACACCCAATACATTGCAATGAGATCATAACACCTAGCCCCATTAACTTCCCTTTTTAATATATGAAGGCTTAATGTTCCAATGTCATAATGTTAAGGTGGCTTAGAATTATATCAGATATACTTTTTTTAAGAATAAAATCTCTGTCTTTATTTTAATGTTGTGACGACTGCACTAGATTATGCAAAAACTTCCCAGGATCCTTTACAATGCTCCAAAAAAGGAAATCACATTTATTTTACCAGGCTATGAATCATTTTTAGACTTAACAGTGGTTTTAAACACCAATGTGATTCACATTTAATAACCAAATCAAAAGTAACCTACTCACTGGAATGGGAAGTCTGATGATCCATATGACATTAACAGCTATGCTGTAAATTGACATCAGTTGTCAACAATATAAACAAAAACTGTCTACTTTTGACTAAAGCTTTTAATTTTAAGGGATACTTCATATCCGTACGCCATTTGGAGCATTAAAAAGTGAATATTTGTCTACAATTCATTTTATAACTTCATTATTCATGTAGATTTAATAACTTTAAAAATTATTTTAGAATTAATATAGCTAGCCACCATGTCCATTAAACATCTCACTAGATAACTGCCACGTGCGTCAACCTTAGCCCTAGAGTATAGGGCCTAGACTGTAGAATGAATACAAACGAATAGAATGCATCTATATCATTAATCTTGGAAGAATGAAGCCATATCGCTTTCAGCCAACAATATGAAAACAACATTTCACTTTTCCTGTGAAAGATGCAGCACCGGAAGGTGTTTTGATGGCACAAAATACAATTTGGAGAAAGAGAAGACCAGGAAGTGCGGCAGCCGCGCCATCCCCGACGTTTACTCGCGACACACGCGTGGAAAATGCTTGTTTTGTCCCCCTAATTTACCCGCATGAGAGTGCTGCGCGGATTCCGCTCGCATTATGGACACAGAAATGCCGCTGCGCCCTCCGGGAAGGTTTGAGAGAAAGCAAATCCTCTATTTGTAGTTGATAGTTGGCCAATGAACACTATGTCCATTGTCCAGCAGTAAATTACACACGTATGTCTTGTTGGACTTATCATAGATGTACAAGTGCGTCAAAATGTTGCCATAAAAGAACTATATCTATGTAGAGGTGTATTTCTCAGCTCTTGTACATTTTGCTAATTAATGCCAATCAACGCCACATTTAAAAATAATGAAGCCTTCCTTTAAATTCTTAAACTAAAGCCATGATGGTTGATTCACCCCCCCCCAAACCAATACCACAATAATATATTTCTATAACATATTTGCACTATATAGCTTGGATTTGGAAAGGAGCATAAAACAAAAAGTCAGTTTTGCAATAAAAGCATGAAAAAATGGGATTCCTTCATGATTGTGAGGCGAATGATGACGTGAAGCGAGTGCTGGCTGAGTCTTAAGACTGGGAGGAGAGTAAATCAAACCAACAGATACGTTAGAAATGTCGGGAACAAATTCAATAACATCAAGAGATGAAATTTCAGCATTGAAATACTTTCTCTTCTGCCTTGCAGGAATTCTTTCAGCATTTCTTTCTGTTTTAGCCTTGTTCAGTGTCAAAACATCATTGAAATTTCACGTTGATTTGTTTGTATAATTGCTGGGGGAAGCATTGATAAAAATACTTATTTTATCTCGATATATATTTTTTAATTTCAAAGCATGGTCATGATTTTTTGTTATCCTTCAAATTTTGAGTATCATATTATTGTAAGTCTATATTTCTCCATGAAAATAAGCTTACATTCAGTATTTTGTCAAGTGCCTAACCATATTTTGGAAGCTTGTTTCACTTGCCTGTGCTTTAAAAAATACATTGTATATGGTTCTTTACAAAAACACTCATAAGAAGCAGATATGTTGCCATTTTTATAAAAAAAAAATAACTGAAGTTATGTTTACACATATGACAATGGTGTAAAATAAATAATGCTGCCTGCCCTTTTTTTTTAAACTTTGTTCTCTTGTATTGAGTACACAAACTGGAATGCGTTCATACCAAGTACGGTACTTGATTTTAAAATTGTGTCATGTCATTATCCACACCGCTTATCCTGTACAGCAGTCATCACCAAATGGCGGACCGCGGTCCGGATCCGGCCCGTGCGATGGTTCGGACCGGACCCATGACCAATCTACGATGAATTTTTTTCAGGGCGCATTCGCAAACGTTGGCGCTGCAATTCTAGTAAATACGGAGAAGGCGTCACGGATTTGAGCCAATCAAATCTTTTCTTTACGATCTACTGCCAATTGCGCAGCAGACCGGAAGAGAGTGCTGCTCACAGTATGCCTTGCTAAAAAGTTAGCAAGGTCGATGCGTGTTGTTTTCAATGAATGGACGGAGAAATTTAGTTTCGTTCTGGCTGCAGCCGATTCAAAACCAGTGTGCATAATATGCTCCGAAACCGTCGCATCCTTGCGAAGCGCCACTACGAAACAAAGCACCGCCCTTTTTTGCAAAGTTATCCGCTGAAGTTTGAGGTGAGCGCACGCAAAAACATCGAACTTCGAGTGTAGTATACAGCCCAGCCCAGCGGCATGCAAACGAATGTTCACTAAAAGTATCATGGATTTGGGGGAAACAAAAAAAAACATTCAGTGATGAGGAAGTTGTGAAGGAGTGCTTAAATGCGGTTGCACAAACATTATTTAAAGGAAAACACAAAGCCCAGATGTGTGAAATAATCTACTGACTCCAACCCAGATTTAAGTCACTGGCAGGGCAGTCACAAACTCATTTTTCTCATTAAGAGAAGTTAAAAAAATATTCAAAAGAAAAAGTGGTGTCAACGCTCATTTTGAATGAGTTTTTCATGAGGACAGCATTTTTATTGATTGTGTACTGAACATGTTGACCTGTTTTACTTGGATAATTAGGCTTTCCGTTCTTTTTAGGCTGATAACTCTATGATTTAAGAAAATAAAGGCAAAAGATGTTAACTCAGCTATTTTACTATTTTTTCCGGAAGTGGCACCCTTACGTTCCTGGAGCCACATTTTCTTGAATGTGAAATAAACGCCTTATATTTGTTTGACTGGCAAAGGTGTTTAATGGGAAGATTGCTAAATATTTCGTGTATAAGTGCGCTCTGTTTAAAATGACTTAATATTGAAACTATATAAAAACGTGAACATAGGCTAGACATTAAGGGAAGTCGGACTTTGGTTTGGACCTTTTAATCGGAGGAAATTTTAGGCGTGGACCTCTGTGACTTTTAATTCAATACCTCTGCTGTACAGGGTCGCGGGAGGGTGCTGGAGCCTATCCCAGCTGACTACGGGCGAAAGGTGCACTACACCCTGAACTGGTTGCCAGCCAATCACAGGGCAGTATTTTAATATTGTGTTTTATTAAAGTGCAAGTGATGTTTATCATCGTCAGATGATTTTGTATTTCCTTTTGATTTAGAAAACTGTCTGAAATAGAAAATATACACACTGAGACAAAAGAACTCAATATCAGCAATTGTGAATGAATTCATTGTCTGGAGTGTTCTGCTCTGGGCACAAATTTTCTGAAATCCTGTGTATCTGTGCATTAACTAACGATAAAGAAAAAAAAGACTTGATTACAACACATGTAAATAAAAAGGTCCCTCGCCTAGAAATTGTTTGTATTCTTTATGATAATGCTCATGTGCTACATACACACAGTGCATCATATGATGTGCTTCCTTCATGAGAAAAAAAAAATGTCTTTCCCACACTCGGGGCTCTTATTGCTCTAGTAGAAGTTAACAAAATCAAACAGGGACATGGCATTTTAAAATAAAAGACCATTTATTGACTTTCCGGATGGTAGAAAAAGCCCAGCAACAGATGTAATAATTTAAACACTGTATAAATAAAGCATCACTTTGGGGAAAACAGCAAGGGTTGAATTAAGGTAACTGGACAGCTCCTGTTTGTTGAAGATGTTGTCTTCCACAGTTTGAAATCTTGGGTGTGGAGTCCCTCAATTTATGCTTCGGTGGTTGTGTTCTCTGGGGTGGTCAACCAGCGCTGCATTTGCATCTCTAAGAAGAAGCAGCGACATTCTATCAAGGACAAAAATGTCCAAATTACAAGACCATAGAACGCACCCACCAAGACATAAAATGAACCGAAGAAACCTTTTGGGATTAAAGATGAAACAAGTTCAAAAAGAAGTCCGCAGATTCTAGACTGTTTTCTCTTCGTTCTACCAGTGCTCTGAAATGTCCTACCTGTGGATATTAGAGGCACCACCTCAGTAGAAATGTTCAAAACACGACTGAAGACTTATTTATGTAAGTCTTATATATGTTGGCCTGTTTACTACTTCTGTTCTCTTTTCTGCCCCCTCTTTTGTGGCTTGGCAATTAGGTAATGGTGACAAGATTTGGAAGTCGCTGTTTCGATTCTACAGCAACTGAGTGGTACAAGATCAGAGGCTGACCATATCCTCTGAGGCGATGCTATGGGGATTACAGCATTGATCAACTGGGCGAGGACCTGCTCCACTGAAGTCTTCTAACTGCAACGCTCCATTTGATTGACTCTCACATTATTTCAACATAATGTGTTAAATGTTGCCCACTTGGCATTTGTTGCAGCTTGATCCTGCACATTTGTGCCCTTATTCTAATTACAAGATTTGTTCTTTTTTTTTCCGCTCCTTAATGTGTTAGTCGGCTGGCAGTTCGGATGGCAAGCTTACTAAAGACGTGTTAAACAAAGTGAAGTGTGTTTGCACAAGTCTAACGACACCAATAAAGTAAAACTCACCAGTAGGGCGCAGAATTACCAGTCGACATGAATTGCAAAAGGTTTTGGATTTGCGTGTGTAAATTAACTGCTTTTCCAGTTTTACGTTTGTCTTTGTCAAATCCATAATTTACTTACCGGTGTGATCATTCATGTGATTCTTAACAGAGAACAGAGCTCAAAAGTAACATTTATAAAACTGTCCAGCCACTGATGATTACATTTCCTTCTTAAAAACAGTTGAAGCTGACAAAATCATCAAAATAAAGTACTGTGTATGGATATGTTTCAAAACCTTATGGCATAGGTATGTGTGTGTGTGTTTTTAATGTGTTGGCAGAATATACAGGAAATGGGGGCGGGGGGGGGGGGTATGTTCAGTCCACTTCTGTTAGGCCACAGGGTCTCAGGAATTCCTGCCCTCGCTCATGAATCCACTTGTTGGACACTAGAAGACAAAAAAAAAAACAATAGGATCAAAAATGTAAATGCTTAAACTGTACAGTAGTTATAAAAAAATCTACACACCCCTGTTGAACATTTTGAAATGATTTAAAAAAAAAAAAGAAAAAGCAGGATTTACACTGTATAGTTGAAGAGAGTTCGGAATATTTTGCAATCAAGTGGAATCATCTAAACATGCATCTTGGCATCATAAATATTACTGTGTACCTTCAAATTGCCACACATGTTTGATCCTTTGATCCTACACAAATTATAAAATAATTGCACGTGACTGTTCTTGTAACTGTCTGTTTGGTCATTCATTCGGCAAAAAATAAGCAGCAGTTTCACACCAATACATGGTCGGCTGGTTTCCAAGGGGTAAAAAAGATGAAAAAGTAACGAAACAAAGTTCTATGCTAAATTATGGCCTTACAGCAGTCCTTGTCGCAGAACAGAACTTTTCCAGCTTTGCATTGATGATCCACCCCGCAGGTGCAAATACCCAGGCGACATTAGACAATATTGTTCAAATGTTCTTGGCGGAAGGAGCTATGTGGTAATATAACAAAATGTTTCCATAGCGATCAAACTAGGAGACATGAAACTAAATGAATGAGTCATGCATGCACAAGGCTGATGGCACGGATCCTTCGCAACTTTCTATAGAGCCACCCAAACAATTTATGTCGTGAAAAATGTTAAGTACGATCATATACCAAAACACTCAGACGATTAATAGGATAAACCTTCACTCACCCCATTTACTTCCCACTAAGACGGGACAGGCTGCATGCCGGGTCCTGTAGTCTCCTTCCCCACTTTTGAAAAGGTTATACCAGAACACGGCTGTCCCCTGTGATGCAATAAGACCCGTGCAAGAATTCATGAGAACATTAAGCATGCTTACAATGAAAATCAGATCTGACACAAGGATCACAGATTTAGTCATGAGTGGGTGGGAAGTAAGAGGTGTTGACTGCAGTGATATAATGACCCGTGTGCTCTTGGACCGAACTGTATTGTTCTTTGCTGCATAGAAGTGCATAAAACCGTACATCTGCAAGTCAAAGGAGACAATCGATGTTGTCCAAATATTCCTGCCAAATGTGCTGGGGTTTTTTTCTCCAAATATCTGTTCAGTGCGTACATCTGGCATGACTCCTTCAGCACTTTTATCAATCAAGCAACACTGTAAAGCCTTCATATCGCTCTCTCTAGGGTTATTGTAAGTACTGGAGGACTTTTTCCAGCAACATTACAACTCAATGTCTTCAAGATACAGCGCATAGCCTTCATGTTTTTTCTTTCCATGAGTGATTTATAATTAATACAGAGCCATGATTAAATTGTTAAAAATCAGTCAATACATGTATCTGACTACAATCTTATACTGCTGTTCTCCGGTGTGTGTGTGTGTGTGTGGGGGGGGGGGGGGTGTTGGGGGGGGGGGCACTGAGAGGTGAGTGGATGTGGCCTGCGTTTGGTATTTTTTTTCCATTCAATAACAAGGTAGTTGAGATTGGACTCTAAAACCGCGAAGGGCTTTATATTTTTTTTGCTCCTACAAGATATCTTGAGTTTGAATTTAGTTTTGAAGTTGTATATCGGTAGAGAAACATAATTAAAAAAAGCACAATGGATTTTTCTTTTTAAATTAAAACTAAGTATGATTGCCTATTGTATGAGTAAAAATTAATTGTGTGGAAAAAAAAATGAAGATGTTTCAAATCTATAATAATCACAATGCAATGCTTTTTATAGTCTTTCTAAAATATTATGAGATAAGGTTTACATGTTTATCATTGTCAGTATACACTTAGACCCCAAAAATCCAAATGGAAATTTAATGATTACCTTTTTGGGCTGGATTACAGCTCCAAAATCAGGGAAGACTGTGGCGCCTCCTGCTTCAACATCACTCATCTGAGGGGTGGAAACAAAAAAACAAACAAAAAAACGTGCACTTCAATATATCATGCAAAGCATAAATACTTGCAGAAATTGACATGCATATACAGGAAACAAATGATTTTTTTTTCAATTTCAAAGAACACCATCTACAGTGGATAGATACAGCATGGTGGACGACTGGTAAGCACGTCCGCCTCGCAGTTCAGAGATGCAGCGTTCGATTCCGGCTCCGTCCTTCCTGTGTGGCGTTTGCATGCTCTCCCCGTGCCTGCCTGGGATTTCTCCTCGTACTCCGGTTTGCTCCCACATTCCAAAGACATGCATGGTAGGTTGATTGAACACACTAAATTGTCCCGAGGTGTGAGAGCGGATGGCTGTTTTTCTTTGTGTGCACTGCGATTGGCTGGCAACTAGTTCAGGGTGTACCCCGCCTACTGCCCGAAGGCAACCAGAATGCGCTCCAGCACGGCCGCGACCATCGTGAGGAGAAGCGTATTGGATAATTCATGGATGGGGAGAAAAAATCATTACAAATGTATTTATTGGTAAAAAAACTTTTCACCATTCTTATGGCCTAGAATCTGCACAACTAAATTGAAAAATATATATATCCAAGAGACAAATTAGTACCAATAGCAGACATACTGCAGTTGCACAATTGCACACACCCTTTCATAAGGGGCAAAGTGTCTGTGTTCAGAATAACCAATTACATTTAAACTCACGTGAAATGGGAGTCAACGCACATCTGTCGTTATTTAAAGTACCTCTGATTAACCCCAAAGAAATTTATTCTCAGATATTCTCATATAAGCTATTCTTTCTCGACCACTGATTTTAATGATCAGTAATCTCCTTGAATGAATAAAACAAAAGTATCACAAATTTGTAAACATATGTTGTGCTAGCCACATTTTTCCTGTCAGTTAATTTCTACAAAGTTCTGATGTTTGCAATGTATCGCGGAAGTGCCTTGCAGATAAAGGTGTGCAATGAGTCATTGTGCATATTTACTTCACAAAAAATAAACAAGCGCATCATGCAACAGGCTGAACAGTGATATATATATATATATATATATATTTATTTTTTTTTTTTTTTATATATATATATTTTTTTTTTTTACAGTTTATAGTAAGTAATATCCCAATGAGGAGAGGAATGTTAATGGCGGAGTGTGGTGGCCCAAAAACTCTTAACAATAACAACCGGAAGTGATTGACAGAATGACAAACTGTATTTCTTGACAATCTGACATTTCTTTAGAAATCCGTTTTTATTACTTTTTAATTATGGGTGTGAGCGCGGATGGTTGTTCGTCTATGCGTGCCCTGCGATTGGCTGCCCAGGCTACAGCACCCACCGCGACCCTTGTGAGGAGAAGCGGTACAGATAATGGATGGATGGAATTCTGAGTTCTTTGCCATCTACATCAGTCAATCAATTCAAGTTAAAAATTGAAGCCGAGTTCGGCCCACAAAGCCAAACATAGACGGAGCATTCGGTGACCAACTGTCAGAACTTGGCCCTCGATCAGCGGCGACTGGATGCACGTACTTACGTAGTTCAAAAAAGTTGCCACACGATTTCCAGTGCCTAATCTTTTGAAGGCATCTGGCTCATCTTTCTACAAAGATAAAATTCAAGCGTAAAATACACACTGAAGACAGAACACACGTACTTACGTAATTTAGGAAGGTGGCAAGCCTATTTCCATCGACCTTGAGGTTGCTGTCAAAAGGACGCTGCAACAGATGTTTATAACTTTAACTTATTACCAAGAGTTCCATCAGGGGCCAGCCACAAAGTGTGGCGACTAAACTCAAATGCAATAAAGTCTTAATCAAAGCAAAGGTAATCACTGGTTTTCAAAAGTGAAGAATAGATTGCTTTCATATGCACAAGTGTGTCTAATTCAGGTATTCGGGTCCAATTCAAAATAAGTTCCTGACATGACCGGCTGTGATTTATACAAAACAGATGCGCAAAGTATATACAGCCAGATCACATGAATGTCACGTACGCCAGACACAGCACACACAATTCAAAGTGCAAACATTGATTCATAGCGTTCCGTTTCAAAACATACACCATTAAACGCACCCACACACCTCATGTGAACTCACCCTGGAAAAGTCAAAATGTGGCTCGTACTGTCCTCCAACGCCATAGTTCGCAACCTGGTCAGCCATTAAAAGAGAAGACTTATACATTAAAAAAAAAAAAAAACAAGCAATGTACAATAAATAGCTGCATTTTTCCTGTTCAGCATTCATGAATTTGCATATTTGCTTATATTTTTGGACTCTTAACTAGGACGAGAAAGTTTGATCATATTACCCCGATACCAGCCAATTTGCATTGGATTCCGGTCCACTTGAGATGTGATTTTAAAGTTCTGCCAACTACCTTTAAAATATTGCACGGCTTAGCACCTTCCTATCTCGTTGACCTTGTGGTACCATATGCTCCGTCCCGAAACCTTCGCTCACAAAATGCTGGTCTTTTAGTGATCCCGCGAACCAAAAAGAAGTCCGCAAGTTCTAGAGCGTTCTCTATTCGGGCACCAATGCTTTGGAATTATTTGATCGAGTTTTTAGGTCTCCATTTCAGATGCTGTTTTCTTTAATTGTCCTTGAATGCACCTTATGTGCAGTCAAAAGTGAAACTAAAGTACAACTGTATGTTTCTTATTCTACCCAATCCTCTACTAATAGCTAGTGTAGGCTAATTTGCTTTTACAATACGCTCCTTTTATCAAACATTTATTATTGTGTGCAACTCTCAAAGGGTGATTATAATGACTGAAGATGGTTGTTCTGAAGTGCAAGTCTGAATGTTTGTTTATCCATGTGGAGGGTTGCCAACCTTCCCTTTTATAACGTAATCATCCAGTATTTAGTAATATAAGCACGCGTGAGTAAAGTTGTAAAAGGACGCACTTTGTACCGCAATACCGTGAGTCAAAAATAGGTCGTAAAATGTCACTGTAAATTATAAAGAATTTTGCTCTTTAATGTTCCTAGGTCTTTGCCTGCTCTGTGACCAGACAGCAGACAGCACATTCATTTACGAGTATGAGGATCCAGAATCCGCTCACTTTATTGGTCGAGGTACTGTTACTTGCCAAAGTAAATAGAGGAAAACAACAAAGAAGCATGGACAACACACCTTCGAGGAGCAATAGCTGCAGTAGTCCTTCGGGGGGAAAAAAAAAGGAAAAACGGTTGCAAAAATAGAGAGAGGACTGCAAAGCAGAAAACACATGGGTCGGTGCACTTTTCCCATAGCCCATGGTTGACTGACTAACCTCCAGCAGCATGCTTCCAGTGGTGGGGCACATACCGAATATAAGGCATAACAAAACTAGAACACGAGACAAATTTTTTGTCCGACAGACAACGCCAGAGATAGAGATGGTAGGTAAAGAATGATTTTTTTTTTTTTTTTCTGATCAAGGATGTGCAATGAATGTCATAATTGTATGGACAAACATATGATAACTTTGTAGGGATGGACAAATGAAGCTTCATGAAGCACTTGCGATATTTTTTGGCTCCTCTAGTGGCACTCTTAGGTTAAAATATGCAGTGAAAATTTTATGATTTTTCATTGCACTTGCCTTTTTCTTTAAACCATGAGAACCATTCAGTGGACTAAAAAATATCACAAGTGCTTCATGAAGCTTCATTTTCCCATCACTAAATTTTGGGTGTGATAAACAACTACAATTTATTGACATTATTATTTTAAAGTTTATGAGGAACAATTGATTAAGGATACACACACAGCATTACAGTTATTTACAAGTTCACACACATCCTCAGCATCCTCCTGTCCTGCGGAGAAAATTTTCTCTTTTAATTAAGTATAAGTGGAGGGATGTTCAAACAAATGTTCTGCTGAACTGGTTAAAGCTGAGCTCAATGTGAGCCTGAAATATGACAAAATTTTATATCCACTGTAGTCAAAGACAAACTGCTCTTCACAGGAGCAATATCTCAGAGGAAATATGAACGGGAAAAACAGGGTGTCTCCACACGTGTGTCAGTCACAGCTATCGGTTGATGCTAGCATGTTATTTAAGCTAGGATGCTAGTTCAAAATATGGATGAGCTTCGTATGAAGGCGGTTTGTTTCTGTTGAACAATTTCTTAACTGCATGCAGTTGCTTATTGGCCATTGGTTCATGATTGTGTACATGCGTGGTGGTTACGACCCTCTCCATTTTAAGTTCTTATGATGTCATATTTTGGCCTTTACTATTGAAAAATTAACAAATTCAAAATGGCACGTTCAAAGCTCCTTTTCGGAGGAGGCACCAATTATTGGCCGATTTTCGTTACTCTTGGTAGGGCTCAGTCCTTATTCCCAGTGAATAGCAAGGGCCTGATATCCTTTCTGTAATGGTGATAAAAGCAAAAACAATAAGCCCATGTAGATAGGGAATGATACCAAAAAATGTGAAAGCTCAATTTTGTTCATTGCCATGTTTGCTAAAATAGAGCATTGAATTGAATGATTGCTGTTTGCAATACAGTAAGTTAAAAGCAGTGAATGCAATTGTGACCATTTTCTCAGAATAAGGATCTAGTCTGTTAAGGTTCTGCCATATTAAGTGTGCATAATGTAAGGTCATTTAACAGATCACACCAGTGATCTCACATGATATATATAGTAAAATGCATTTTTTTGCATGCTACGTTACAGTGAAACAACTGGTTCACATCAATACATTAAAAAAATCCCCAACAACAAATGAATGAGGTTTCAACTATCTGCAATGTTTTACTTTTCATACAGAAATCTATTAAATTATCATGATTGACAATTTACCAGACTTCCATATTGTATATGATGAAAATGTATTATTTCGGGTTTGAACATTACCTGTAATAACTCTGCTGTGTCTACTGTTAGGCCTGTGATGTCCTGTATTCTCTGATTGACTCTGGCAATGACCGGACCATCTTCTTCTTCCAACCAGGCACTGATTAAATGTAAACATAGCATACTTAGCAATGTTCAAGCACAGGCTGCAAATCTAGCCTCTTCAAATGATTTTTGGTCTGGGAGTATTAGTGTTAAAATTTCACCTGATTGAAACTAAGAGGAAATAAATTGTGTATTAGTTGGCAAGAAGGAGCAAAGTGAGGCGGGGAAAACCATGTGACATCACATGGTCATGTCAATCACTGACCTTTTTGATACTCTGTAGTTGGCTGTGGTCAACACTCCTGTTTTGGGGTCTCGGACTGTAGCTCTGGCAAGCTTAAATAAAATATATGTAATGATAATAATAATAATAATAATGACACCGAATTCTGTTAATTTTTCTCTTTCTAACAACATTTTCTTCCCCTATGATCTGTGTAGTTTCTGTCGTCTCACCCTGGGTTTGGCCATCTCTTTAATCTTCTCAATCTCATAGTCGGAAAGGGCTTCCAGGTAGCGTACAATGTGCGGGCTGTCCCACTCATCCTCCTCCTTCATGGGCTTCAGCAGCAGGCGAGGATTCCTGCTTCCATCCTGGTAGCGGCAAAACAAACGGCTGCGCCTTGCTTCGGTCTGATGAAATGTCAACATCAAAAGAATGCGATCAATAAATGTGAGGTGCGTACAAACCCTCTCGTTGTGAATGTCGGAGACTTTTAGACTCACTCTTGCCGAAGAAATTATGCTGTCTTGATACGATTCTAAATTAGCAGGTGTAAGTTGTCACTTGACTTGTAAAGACATTTAACTGTTTATGTTTAAAAAATATTGTATCTGCCTTACAGATTCCTCATACAGTTAATTTACTCAACCTCAGGGAGTACATGATGTGTTTTGAGGGAAATGCATTCATTGGGTAAAGCCTTTACTTTCCAAAAGCAATGGTAGTATATTTTATTGTGACTTTTTCTAGAATAATTAGTCAAAAATACATATACCTGTATTACAATATGGCATGTATTACAATAAAAATGTACCAACTTGTGTTCCGTTAAACAGATGAATGTTTTAAGTAATTAAGTAATTTTTAAGTAATGTAACTCAGAAACTTCAGTCTTACAGATGTCATGCCCTGTAACCCTGTAAAACAGAAAATTGTAGGATATGCACGTATCTAGGAGTTGAGATGTTGCTCATTGGGATTTGTTGACAGTTTGACGGCATCGGCTTTATTTGATTAATGTAGTCACTAATATTAACATAATTTAGATTTGAGTTTTCCATTATCCTCTTTCCCGCAGAAACGCATATCCCACCCAGAAAAGGACTATGGATGATGCATGTAGGTGATTTCACATCCCGTCTCACCATTCCGCCCCTCTCCCCTCTGCATAGCGCCTCATAGGTGTCTCTCTCGGGCAGGTGGTCTTTGGGTCTGACGTAACTTCCCAACTGAATGGGCTCCTCTGAAGCAGGCCGGTTCTGCTCCTCTTCCCGCTGCTCATTCTGTGCTTTGAGCAGCAGCTTCTCAAAATAACGCAAGTTTTCTCCTGCCCTCTGGTGGCTCGGATCTGTCGGCGCATGAGAATTGGATTTGTCAATGGGCTTCTGCCACAACTGCATTAATTCCCGAACAACTGTATCAGCACATCATGTGCCATGAGAGATAAGCAGGTGTGACACGAGTAAATTATCTCATTTCAATTACTCTGAATGAAAATCATTATGTATTTACTATACCGTGTATCTTCTTGTGACCACGGAAACAATTACAAGCTAGTCCACTAGATGGTAGGCGGTACAATTAAATTGTGTAGACCCCTGTTGCCATTCATACAAAAGATAAAAATAGCTTGGTGTTCAGCTAAAAAGACCCAGATGTCACACTTGCTCAGTAGATTTGGGAATATCATTATTTCGGTATATATACTTTATGTGACAATTTTTTAGGTGGTCTGCTGTGATATTTATCGGTCAAAAAATATGTCACGTGCGTCAACGAAGGTTGGGAAACATACAACTACTTTTTAACATGTATTTTCTTGTGCCATTTCATTTTTTGCAGTTCTCAAACCCTATGCTTAATTGGAATATATATCTTTTCTTTTTCCTGTTCTAATGCCGTATACTTAATTGGAATATCCTGATTCATTTAATGTCACTCAGTAAAGGTCTGGCATTTACTAAAAAACACACACAATTTGCCTTGAAAGGTTTCTGACAGTTGTCACCGCAGACCCTGACAATGGGCCTAAATGAACACGCTAAATCCAAGAGCTCATAAATAGGGTGGGCCACACCCTGTGGTTTTCGCCTGCCCAAAACCTAATTATAGTGGAAGCAGAGGAACTGCCCTATACTCAGGACATTATATTAAAAGGGCAAGTTTTAAACACAACAGCCCCAGTTAAATGCATTTTTGTGGATCCAGACGGCGTGTGTGTGTCGTACAAAAGTTTACATTCTGAGTACTTTTAACCAGTCTTTAATATCTTACCTATGGCCACCAGCCGGCGAGTCAGCTCGACGGCACGAGGCAGGTCTCCCATTTGGTAAACAGAATAACTGAGGTAGTCCAAAATGGCTGCCTTGGAAATCACAGCTTCCTCACCAGCGTCCAGCTGCTTCAAGGCCTGTTGTACCCACAGCACCGCGTGGTAATAGTCGCCCTCGTTATAAGCAGTTTTGCCCATGTCAAAGCAATCGTCCACGGTCAGCATGGCATTGGAGTGCATACCTGGGACGGCAATTACAGACGTTTGAGAGCTAATATTATCAGTTTAGAACTTTATGCAGTGATCACTACTACATCTGCACTGTGCGATAATGCTCATCTATCCATTCAGTAATTCTTTAACACTAGAACGCCTGGGATTTTCTTACTCCTCCTACCATGACTGAAGGGCAGCCAAATTGCTTCAAGGTTTTGAATTAACAAGTCAACGGCCTACAATTAGCCACCTTTCCTTTGCAAATGCAGCCATTACCTGCCAGTTTAGCGGTGCTCACTGCTCAGACACGCCGTCCTCCGCTAGCTCCCTACAACTTTATAACTGAATGGAAATACATTAGCTTTTTCCCACTGAAAGATACGTTGACCAACAAAGGACTCTTTACTGGGCAGGTCTGCAACTCCACATTGTGTGATGTATACGCATCAGCTAGTGATTATTTCTCACAAAATAATGTCTAAACAGTCAACAGGCCTCACTGGTCTTTTTTTCTTATTACTCTGCAGGTTAGGCCCAGAAAATGTGAAGGGATACCCACAACATTTTACATCAGAGAATGCAAAGGCTACAACACAACAACATTTGAAACGCTGCGCTATTGCAAAAGCTACAACACAACGGAAGTGCCGAGGTAACGGAAGGGAGCGAAACTCTTGCGGGATGGGAAATGATGCGAAGTTGTAAGAGTCATGTTAAACTTTAACAATTGCAATGTAAGCCTTACATCCACACAATATTATTAGCCATGGAATATTAAGAATACTGTCACAAATTGGACGGGAGAATGAAAAAAACAGACGGAGAAGAACGGGAGGGTAATTCATGTGTAACGATGACGGAACAAGTTGCGTCGGCTCTAGATCACGGAGCGATCTGACGTCGTGTCTTTTGAAGACGCTACAATACTTCATAAAGCATGATAAATAAATGAGTTTTACTTGAGTTTATTTTACCAACTTCGCTTATCAAAAACGCAATTTAGCGCCTCAGCCTCATTTTACCTTAACATTAACTCAACATTAACAACCTCTAATGAGTGGCTGGCAAGTGACGGCTGTCCTCTCGTACAGGTTGAGCCTGTCGTTCGTACTCACGGGCAAACCACAGGAACATCACAAATTAATCATGTGAAAAACAGCATCAACTATTTCTGGCATTGCTACAGTGACACGATAAGAGCTTTACTATTATTACTATTCCAATTTTGCGTCTTCACCTCCTGCGACAGTTTCGCCCACTTCCGTTGCCTCGGCACTTCGGCCGTGTTGTAGCTTTTGCCATAGCGCTGCGGTTCAGATGTGTTGTACCTTTTGCATTTCCATTGTGGTTTTGGAATAGCGTGTCTTTCATTGTTATTGCATTTGTGTTTTAACTAAATAAATGCTTAAAAAATACATATAAAGATAGATGGAGTTCGTAAAAGTGTGGAGTAGTCTCAGACTTGTATATGGGTGGAAAAACAATGGCGCTTACTTGCCATTAGGAGAAGTGAAGCCACCGGCAGCCATCTTAAATTGCCACAAGCTATGCCCGCCTAACTTGAATACATTAGTTCCTCTGGTGTTTTCATGTTATTTACTTTCTTTGAGGTAAAAATGCCACCCTGAACGGCATTCAGTTACATCAATAAATCTTGGAGAAGTGCTGCATGAGCATTTCATTGGTAAGAATGGAATTTAAAATTTTCCCTCATGAGGTAAATTTGCTATTTATGCTAACTTGACAATCACAAAACACACTGAGATAACATACTCTGAATAGTTGATGTAAACACTTAAATTCTTCTTTAAGAGGTTTTCATGTCTCCCTACAGGGATCCCATCTTAAAACGCACGGAAAACAGTGATTTTAGTGAAAATAAATAACAGAGGTTGTAGAGGCAACATAATAAATTGGCTGCCCTCTGATTTTCAGCCACATTGAACAATTGAATCTATTGAGATTCCATTCATTCAAGCAACATCAGTTCCCTTGCCCAGTAGTAGCTGAGTACAGAGTAGAGAGAGGTTGCTACATTTGCAGAACAATGGCGAAGAATGGTGAAAAAACTGGTCCGATAACTTGGCTTGCCCTTCGGTCATGGAAATTAGAAAATGCAAATTGCTGGGCTGTTCACACCTGAGTTAGTATATTAGTCCAAAATGAATCCAGCTATTTGGCCGCGCTTCAGTCTTAGAAGGCAGAAAAGCCAAATGGCTGCCCTTTAGGCGTTCAAGTGTTATAGAAAAAAATATTTTTCTTTTTCTCTCCACACATCTTAATTACCTGGAAGCCTCCCTTTGGAAAAGTCCTCTGAATTAAGATGGTATGTGTCCTGGAGACGCATCAGTGCCTTGGCTGCACCCTTCTCATCTTCCTCGTCGGGAAAATACTGTTTGTGCATGGTCATGTTGGAAATGAACCCTTGACACAACAAAAGAGAAAACATATTGATTAATTTTCTATAAAACTCTTGCGAGACCTTATGACCTTCTCAGACTACACGACTTTTTTATCATGTCTATGAGAAAATAACGTTCTGCGTCTTGGACCAAGCAAGACTACAGACTACATGTCCGTCACCAACCAGACCCCGGCCAATCGTCACGTGCTTCCTTCCATCGACGCGGGTCCGTCGGGGGAGGCGGGACAAGCAGCTGTGCAGTCATGTCGACGGAGGCATTATGTGCATGCATGTTTGTTCTCTGTAAAGTACTCTACTAGGAAAAGGCAAAAAAAAAATAAATAAAATTTAAAAAAGGGGAAAAATTAGACTATGGATACGTTCGTCTATTTTCGTTGTCTATTCTCCAGAAATAACGAAAAGGAACAATTTTGTTTAATGACACCATGATTACTAATAACCTACTGACTTGGAGTTAACAGCATTAGTTTCCTCCCCAATGTCCATTCCTTTTTTTGGGCCATTTTTATTGTTTGTATGTGCGCACCACATCCAGTCTCTCGTCATAAGTAGCATGGCACTCTCTTCCTATTGGTCAATGTCGAGAAACCAATGGAAGGATGACATAGGAGACGTCACACTACGCGACAAGATGTAGAAATTTTCTGACATCCCAGACTTTGGCTGTGGTGGTCGTAAAGCGCCTCAGACCCCAAACGACCAATCGTTATGTGTAGTGTGACATAGACCCCAAACGACCAATCGTTATGTGTTGTATGTCACACTACACGAGCTACGATGCATCAAGACAATTCAAAAAGCGTCTGTCGGCCCAAAATCTTGCTACATTCGTGCAGTTTGACGTCATCATTAGCAAACCTTGTATGGTTTTAGTTCCGCATTGAGTATTTTTTTTTGTTGTTTAATCCTAAAATTGATTAGTTGTATTTCTTGTCCAAAGAAAGTGAGGATCTGAATGAATCAGAGTTCATCCAGAGGCTTCCATTCATAGGCTTATATAATGCTTACAAGTTCCCCATTTGTCTACTGTATTACTATTCTGCTTCCACTTTTTCTGTCCTTCTTTGAAATATAATAACCACAGATCCAGATTTAAACCCAAAGCAAATACTTTTCTTTGGTTTATCCGTCTCACACAGATACAGACATAAACACACCCACGCACACACCAAACACAGGCAAACTGTCAGACGAGCCACAGCTGCAGCAGTCACGTTATAGCTTTGGTTCTTTTCCCCGCCCATGTGGTGAGCAGAGATTGTTATCATTGAGCTTCCAATCCACTTCATGCTCACCATATTCCTCCCGCACATATTCAGAGAAACACATGCTGGGGTTAAAAGTACCCTTGACGGAAAATATTTTCACTCTCACTTTTAGATGACAAACACGGAAATGTTTACAAACAATTTGCTCCTTTCTTCTCTATAACCATCAATTTCACGCTCTATTTCCTACCATCTGAGGGGTTGTGCAGCACCAGGCTCTCCAGGTGAGACCACTCGGTGTTGAGTCTCTTCATGAGCTTGTAGGCATTCACCGGGTGAGACAGATAGCCTTCTGGATCGGATGTGGACACTCTGGTCAGGTCATCCAGCTTCCTTGCCCATCTTAAACACGAGTAAAAGCCAAGTATTATTAAAAAGATGCTTTCACGAGTCAGACACAATATTATAGGTCCATACAACTAGTATTACATACTTGAGAACCTGAAACAACACTGTATACATCTACTAATTGCGTTGTTCTCAAAATTGCGCAATATTTATGAAATCATATACAGCTGGTCTATAGTATTTTAATGCATTCTATTCTAAATGATTGTGATTGTCAACCGAAACAAGAGTATGCAAACATGATAAATTATCGATAAAGTAGAATACTTTGAAACAGCAATTGTATCGAGTGTCTATATGTGCTGTTCTTCTGGCATCAATTGTAGATATGTTTATGTGTTTTCATTTGTGTTCTTATTACCTGCTAATTCAGATTACTCCATATGGAAAGCGCTTTGTTAAAGATTTATCTGTTGTGAAATGCGCTATAAAAATACATTTGTATTGTATTGTACCCAATGAAGTACGGAGGGAGTGTATTTAAGGTTTCATAACTGAATAAATAAATTGTTAATACTCCAAAAAAGTTGATATCCATTATATGTGCCAATGCTTGCCTGCCATTTTTTTTTTTTGATTGCTTAAACCAAGCAGATGTTTTTTTTCCCCTCGTTATTTGAGTGACACATCTTGTTTTTACAGCACAAAAATGTAGCAGCAATAAAAAACTGAATTCCAACTGTCACGACCATGCCCTGACCTGCCACCGCCAACTCATCATCATTATCATCGTCATTTGGTTTTCATTACAATGATTATTAATAAAATATGCACTGTACCTTTTGACCTCAGCCAACTTTGACTCCTCTGCTTTTATGTACTCTCTGAGGGAGTGGACTAGCTCTTTCTCCGTGTACAAGAGGTCCGTCATCTGGCCTGCAGACATAGAGAAGACGCACAGCTTTCCAGCCTGAATTGAATCTCACAACAAAGAGTAAGCAACGGCCATCATCTTTTGAGGCTTCCTAAACAACTGCAGGCATCCGAGTGCAGAGAAGTGGACAATTCCATGGGATTGTTCAACCGTGCTAAATTCACTGCTGGTGCCAGGAAGGGGAATAACAAACTGATTTTCTTTGTGCTTGGAAGCGTCATATTGGAACTGACCAGCCAAGAAGGGAAAACAATTGCTAGTTTCAGTGTCACTGTGCAGTCTCTGAACCTACCTATGGAGGTGAAGATCTCTGCTTGCGTCATCCAGCAGCAGCATAGAAGAACCCAGGAGATAAGGCACAGGACCAACCTCATTTTATATAAATCCAGTAACCTACAAAGAGAAACGTTATTGCAATTTTTTTTGTGCTGGAGAAAATGTATGTAAAAAAATGTATGGAGAAAATTGTTGAGATGTTTTTTGGTTTTTGAATATTTGTTGATGCTGCAAGTACGTAGTTTGACTTTCAGTACTTTTTTAAAAGTTTAGGATATGGTGCTATAATGAGAGTTGCGCTTCATTGTTTCTGCAAAAATGACAATAAAGTCTATTCTACAACTAACGGCTGCATTTAAAAAAAGGAATTTGACTTTTTAAAAAAGACAATAGAAGTGTTTACAATTGGTACGTATATTTTTTTAAATTCTTTCACTTTAAAATGAAAAGCATCGACAGCAATGACAATAGGACTTATCGCTTAAAAAAAAAAGGAAAAAAAAGAAAGAAAAGACCAAACAGGACCAAACTGCAGACTCAACTGATTGGATTATATTATCTGCGAGCATTAGACTAATAGACCGGAACGAGCTGTGAAACCGTTCTTATTGTGGACCTTGTGCATATTGAGCTGTTTCCAGAAGAACCTGGCATTTGTTTTCCAAAAAGATTATTATCGTTGGGCTTATCGTTGTTACGAGTGTCCCAGGCGTGGACGGGTACTCCCTGAACTGGTTGCCAGCCAGTTGCCGGGCACACAAAGACAAACAACCACTCACACTCACAACCACACCTACCGACAATGTCCAATTAACCTACAATGCATGTTTTTTGGAATGTGGGAGGAACCCGTAAAAAACCCACGGGGTGAACATGCAAACTCCACACGGGAGGGCCGGGGCAAGGATTGGAAGTCCCAACCTCTGCACTGCGAGACAGATGTGCTAACCAGTGGTCCACCGTGTCGCCACCAATACAGAAAAACTTAGCATTTGTTTTCCAAAAAGATTAACCATCGGTTATTCATGCATGGTGCTTTGTGGCTGGTTCGCTTGTGTATACACAGTGCCCAGACTTGACTGAGCAATAAAAGCAGAACAGCCTAGTCAGGCACCAACACAAGACCACTTTTTAAATCACTATTCACCATGTATTGTATATAAAAGCCACGAGAGTAGCTTTGTTTTTACAACTGTTTATGAGGAGATTTCTTTCGCTATATAAATAAAGTTGTACTGTATTGTATATTATCTTGAATTGACGTGCATTCTTTTTTGTACTTTTGACCCACCCGTGTTTTGAAATTTGCTAGGTGAATGTCACTCAAGAAGTCCAACCATCAACTCAGAGAAGAACCGAATAACTCTTTTTCTTGTGCATAGTTTGCTGACAAACATTCACGAAAAGTGTTCTGGTGTCTTTTGAACCATGATTCTTTTGTGGATTTTATGACAGATGTCAGAACAGAGCAGGATATAACAAGTTATGAGAGGAAATTGAAATGCCAAGCAACTGTATTCATTTATGGAAGAGTGCTTTCAAAGATGTTTGTGTTATTACTATTATCTTACCATGTAATTTTTCATCATTGCACTATTTTGGGTGTTTTGTCCTTCATAGTTCTGGAATTAAAACATAGTCTCATGGAACTGGGACTCGGTGAACCCAATCTGGATACAATGATTGTTTTGGAAAGAATGGGGACTTTTTTTTTCCTCAGAGGATCTTGTTTTATGCAGCTGAAAAAACGCAATGAGATAAACTAAATTAAGTGAAGCAACCTGTCAATGTTAACTGACCCTATTTAAACGTTGGATAGAAACCTTGCCGGGAAAAAAAGGGATTGAAATGTAATTTCGTAAGAGAGATTTTTACCCTAACTCGTACAGTACAGTGGAATCTCCAAAGCTGATTGATTTTGTTCTGTGATGCTGGTTGACTTCCAAGTTGTTCTCAAAACTAATCTTCCCATACAAAATAAGAATGTAGGAAGAGTTATTTTGTTCCTGGTTCAAAAATTCTAAATTAACTCTTCTGTTTGAAGAAACAGTTTACTTTCCTGACTATAATACAAGTGTAAAATAACTTCTGTCTTATACAACTACAATGAAGTAAAACTGCTGCCTCTTGCCCATTGCCAGCAGATGTAACAGGAACGGGTTTGCTTGGCTTTTTTTTTTTTTTTTTAATAATAATTATCGCTCATAATATACAAGCAGACCAGCTTCTTTGTCTTGCATTCCTGGTTAATCGCAACACACCTGTCCAATACTAAATGTTCACTGAGCTAACACCTCAAGAGATATGCTGACATTTTACATGATGGCAATTTTCAATTCAAGTTATGAAACTTGAACTCCAAATTTGACATTGGTTGGGTTGGGGGGGGGGATTGGGGCGACAGCATGTATTCATACAATTTTCACAACTTTAAAAATACTGACGCAGGCTAAAGTAATTTCTGTGGGCATAGTGCTCACATAAATACATGTCACGCATGCACATGTTATCAGGAGAGGGGATCAATGTGGAGATGAACACTAATGCACACTTGTTACAGCCTGCCAAGTGGTATGTAAACACTGAGAATCATTTATAAATCTGTCTCAAGTATTATATTACCTAAGCCTTCACTGACATATTTACATTTTCTTTATGACTATTTTACATATGTTGCCATCATATTTAACGTCCCATGTGACCAAAAATTTTAGTTCAACTAAAAATGCATACAAATTTGCAAATTGACATTAACTGATAAATCCCCTCCCCTCATGACGTCACAACAATAGTAGTTTCTTGACTCAAGAGTCCAAACGAGGCACCTCGTTTCTGTCGCATGAGTGAAAAAAACCCCGAAAAAAACTACTTACCAGTGACAAAGATATCATTTGTGTTCTAAATCCGTTTGTCTAAGATGGTAAAACGTGCTACTGACAAAAGTCGTACATATTGAGATTTATCTGCGCATGTATGTACGCGAGTTTCTCTGGTACGAAGTCGTTCAAACTTTATCCTTGGCCAAGTAAAACATAACAAGAAATCCTTGTAGTTAGTTACATTGTATGAAGCAAAACAACATGTCGGAAACACGGGCAGGTGTTCAACACAAATCCATGTTATTCGATATTATTGCTACGACACAAATTCCAGTTCCCAGGCTTGTAAGTGAAAGCCCCAGTTGGACCTTGTGGGAGGTAAGCATGCCAGCATGTTCGCAATGAAACTGAGAGCAAACAGAAATGCAAAAGAGTGGCTAGTGGGGGCATTTGGCGATGAGATTCTGTGAGATCTTACCTTCGTCTCTTGGGGATCGAAAATGGTTGTCACACAGCGAAATGTGAATAGTTTAGCACGCCGGGGTGAAAAGGACAGACAAGGGGGTGCGAGAGTATGTCGCTGCCACGTACAGAACCTCCTCGAAAAAAACGTAATGCCCATAACAGCTGCGCAATGAGGAACAACGTTGAGAACAAATTTTTCTGTGTTGCATTGAGGGCACCTCGTAAATTTTCAAATCTGCGCCTATTACTTTTGGGTCACCTTTCACCTGTTCCCCATTAATCATCACTCTGTTCAAAATGAAAAAATAATGGGCTTCACTTCTAATAATTACTAAATATTAAAATATAATGATTCTATTCATTACTCTTTTATTTTTTTTATTGTTTACATTTGCACTGGTGATAAAATCCGAGAGGCCAGACTGAGATGGTTTGGACATGTCCAGAGAAGAGATAGTGAGTATATTGGATGCTGAGTTTCCAAGTTCTAGGCAAGAGGTCTAGAGGAAGACCAAGGAGGTTTATGGATGGAGTGAAAGAGGACATGAAAGTAGTTGAGGTGAGAGCAGAGGATGCAGAGTACAGTGTTAGATGGAGGCAACTGATTCGCTGTGGCGATCCCTGAAGGGAAAAGCCGAAAGGAAAGAAGAAGACATTTGCTCTGGAGAGAGGAGATACCCACTCTCGTTGTATACTGAGTATTATGACTGTGAAGGCCATTCTGATTCTGATTCTAATAATGAGTGCGTACTGTTTCTTTAATAACCATATGTAGTGACGGAGTCGTCCAAATAACTTGTGCTATTTTATTGTGTTGTGTTGTGTCGTATTCGAGTATCATCATTTTATTTTTGAATAGATAATACACCATTTTAGTTTAGCCTTTATGTATTATTGATGTATTGTAAGTGAGGGGGGTACTCCATTTATTTGACTGTTGCCAGGTCTATTTGTAGAGCTGGGCACTTGATCCTTTTTTTGGCGGTGTCGTGCCAAAGTACTTACCCCCTGCCAAAATCCGTATCCCCTGTCGCGGGAGCGCGCACGCATTGACTGAAGGCGCGCGATGTTACTACGTTTGTTTTCATTGAAAGGCACGAAGAATGTATGATTTTGTGTTTTTGAAAATAGGGTTTCCAGAAAAGTGGTAGTCTTCGTCGGTGTGGTTTTCAGCACACCATTCGCTACAATTTAACATGTAAAGTAAGCGTTAGACTGCGCCGAAATCGGGGGGAAATTCCCTGCATTTGCATTAGTTTAGACCAAAGAAATTTTGCAATTAATGAAGCTACCATAAGGGAATTTCAGTGATCAAAACACGATGGAAAGGATTAGTGATTCCAGCGAGATCAAATTAAGTGGCAAAATACAGATAGGTGGTATCCTGTTCGAGAACACATAATTGTATTCCAATTGGCTGATTTGTTTATTTTTTTTTATAACCACTGATAGCCGCGTCAAGAGTAGCAAAATAATAAAAAAATAAATAAAGTCACTCGCGTTCTGCGTCGGACTCGAAGTGCATTCACTGACCACTTACGCAGTAGGAAAGTTACCAGGGGGGACTGATTCTGGCAGCACCTGCGTGCTTTATTACCACCAATGGGCTTGATCCTATTGATTTCCAATGAGAAACAGCAGTAACCATTGGCCTCGGTAATAATCAACTTTAACCAGCAGAGGTCACTGTGCGTTAACACAAAAATATAGAACACCAGCCGCTCATTTTGCAGAGAATTGCAAATTATTACTTGATCATTTTTTAAAAAGTTGTACTTAAACGTGCGTAGAGCCAAGTGGTTTTTAGATTGAGTCATTTGCTTAGTTTTCGTTACTTCTCAAAATTACAACAAAAACAACATAAATCTTAAATATTTCGGAGTGCCCGGTTGTCCAGAAAAGCGCATTTACTGCATGAATACATTTCAATGGAATGGAATGATGCAGAATAGGAGAAATTAAAATATTAACATTTGTTAATTAAAATTTCCATTGATTAGAAAGTCTTTCAAGTGCTGAGGATCCTGAAGCGTTTGGTAGTCTGAATGTGAATTTTTAACCTCAGCAGAATAAATGTGATTGCTCATGTTATTCATAAAGAAAACGATTGTATCTTTATTAAGACTTAAAAAGGCACATATGGTAGACACGTACAAAAAAAAACTAAAGAAGGTATGACACAAAATAAATATTCAAATGGTTACCTTGCTTGTAGTAATACAAATAATGCAGTTTGTGTGATATCCTTTGTACAAATCTTAAAGACTCTGACATTCATCTACACTACTGTACCTACTTAAAAACAATGTAAGCCACTTAAATGGAGGGAAAGGTCGAGTACAATAAAAAATGACCATAGAAACACAAGGTGGTATTAAAATGAGTTAACTCTTTCAAACAACAAACACACCAATTAGGAAAATATTTGCGAAGGAGAAATAACAAAAGAAAAAAGTCTGAATCTTAATAATATATTTTCAATTTGAAAACAAAATGTCTAAATGTAAAAAAATAAAATAAAATCTCTGAATGTGTAGTTCTCGTAATATTACTCTTTTTTCTTTTTAAGACTACCGGTACAATGACAAATAATTCTTTTTCTTGTAATATGCTGATTTTCTTTCTTGTAACATTACAACTTTCCCACAGTAGATTTTGTGGCCTTTCTTCTCCTTCATAGTCACTCGCTAAAGTTGTTGGAGAGAATTTACGCATTCAATTATGTAAGCAGTTTCATGGGACAATACAAGCTGTTATAATGTGGAATACTGTGAGAGACTGACGAAATAAAGTTGAGGATTGGGGGAATGCAGAGTGCTGATGCCTCTTTCCTTTCACAGTCTTTCCTCTTCCGCTTCGTTTATCCTTTTCACAGTTATGTGGTAGACTTCCACAGCACAGAGTTTAAATAAGAGCGTGCGGGTGTGTGTGCATGCTCAATATACATTAGTCCGATAAGAATTGTATCCCTAAACAGGTTTCATTTGCGCGCTGGTGTCTGCGTGGCACCACTCACGATGTGCAATATCTCATCATTCTTCCATCATGTTGTTGCTGCTCTCTGTAATTAAACAAAGGCCTCTGGGATGTCGGAGCCATTGATTTTGATGTAGATCTTGGCGTTGTTCTGCTTTTCCTGCCTCTCTTTGTGGAGCATCTGTCTGTAGCAAACCAGGTAGAGTGGCAGTAGGAAGCCAAGCATGCTGAGGCCGAGCAGGCCGATGTTAACCTGAAGAGGGGATATCCACATTAGGTACACCCAGAAGGTTTGTCGCCGCACGTGTGTGTGTAAACACATACCCAGAATGGGTCTCCCGCCAGGGGTCCCATCATTGCCAAAAAGAGGGGCTGCTGCAGCAGAGCAAAGACAGCACTGACGAGTGACTGCATGCCAGTTAGACTGCCAAACTGCGAGGAGGGATACCTGACGGAGTACAATAGTTGTATTTATTTAGCACGCAGTTTGAAAGTTTGATACAGCTAGATAATTAAGATAATCTTGTAGTAAAACTTACACAGCAGCGTAAAGCCCACCAACAGCTGAGTGAATGAATCCTCTCACCACAGTGTGCAGGATGAATGACACAATCTGAAACAAGAGCGAAGAAGAGGAGATTGGAGACCCCAAAAAATGGTCAGAATTGGGCACCAAGACCTGCAGTGCAAATCCAAACTTCGACATTTGAAACTAAATGGGGCATTTATTGATGTCGTTCCACCATGGGTTGATGTTAATAACAGCATCAAGAGAAATTTGAAAGTAAAAAAAAAAAAAAACAAGAAAATAAATAATGCTCACCTGTAGGGGGAGGTTGGGTATCAGGCAAGTGATCCCGAAGCCCACCAATAGGAAATTCGTAAGCACAAATGCTCGCAGGGCGTTAGTCACCTTCTGCGTCTTTTTGTCTCTTCGCTTTTTCTTTGGTTCATCCCTGGTGATGATATCTTAGTTATTTTTGTTTGATGATTTGACAATTTTGCATTTGTTAGCATTAATATACAATGGAGATGTCTATATCCGTATTAATAAAACTTACTTGCTGGACGCATCCTTTGATTCCTCTCCATCGTCACAGTCCTTCAATTTCCAGTCCATAATCTGACCAATCACTGGAGTGGTCATGAGGCAAAGCAGCTGAAGCACGCCAAAGATGGACGAGTATAAACTCACTGTGGGTATCAGGGCCATATGGGTAAAAAAACAAAATATTAGACACTGAGTGAAAATACTGGAGTTCTAGGCTGACATATGATGGAAGTAATGGTGAAGCGTTAGAGCATTTTCTTATGAAATAAAAGACGAAAGGTATGGTTAATTATTAGTATTTACCAGGAAGTAGTCCATTATTGAACAACATAAAACTGAATACAGAAAACAATTAAAACCACAGTTAAAGGGGAAATTTATGAAGCGCTGCGTAAAATGGGATAAGCTGCTCATGTGATGTGCACTTGGGAGGGCAAATTCAGCTAATAATTACAAGCTATGATTAATGGTGGTTTCACGCTGAAGCTGAATGATATCTGAAGGACTCAGCGCCTCACAGTTGAGGTCAAACAAACAAGTTACAATAGCTATGAAAAAAAGGCAGGATGTTAGCGGTTGTAGTCCTGGAACAGAATGTTGCTGTTAATGCTAAACTGCTAAATGTTAAATAAATGTGGAAAAAATAGAAACATCAACAACCAGTGCAGTGATTGTTGCATAAGTACTAAGCTGCTGAATGTTAAATAAATGGTAGGTTTTTGAAAGAACAGTGACCGGTTAGGGTATTGAAAGAACGTTGACTGAATAAACTGGAATCTTACCAAGTTCCATTCTTTCCACTGAAAACCAAAGATTGGGAACAACAATTATTCTACAACCTTAACTGTTGGATAAGTAGCACTGCAAAAATCATTGTCAACATGATCCGCGAGAATTTAGTAGGAAGTCATACAGAAATCAAAGCACAATATTAAATGAAATAAACACGCGACGCTGAAAACACCTTTACTTTCACAAAATTCATCCGTACTTCTATTTTCTATCCACCAAAACAAATGTTTTTACTCCTAAATCATGCATCATCAATTGTACGATATCCAACTAAAGACTGGTCAATAACGAGGCTAACCTGTGTTGAGGTCACCATCGCTGAGCACCTCCAGGACACTGTTCATGGCCCCCATGTAGAACAAGAGACGCAGCTGAGTAACCGACATGGTCACCAGGCTGAGCAGGAAGATGGGGGTGGTGATCGTTTTCAGGAATGATTGGGCTGCAGAACAGAGGAAATGGCTCATTAAGATTCAAGTAGCTGCGAACGATCAAGGCGATCAAGTGATTCCTTACACTCATCTTTGGGCTTCTCATCCAACTCCAGATCCATGGTGGAGAGGCAGAGCTTGCCCTCTTTAGTAGGTAGATCTTTCTGCACCAAGCTGTTGCCCACACTGAGACGACGGCCGACTGTGGTCACTTGGCGGTAAAACTGCTTGCCAGTGATTTTGTGGTCAAAGCCCAGCCAGCTGAACTTGATTTTGACACTGACAAACAATGGTGGGAGAGCAGGAATGATGAGCTTTGTAAGGATAAACTTTTATCAAATTTTTATTTCATGCAACTTTTATCACTTAAAGTCAACCCCAAAATTTTCTTTCATAAGAGTGCGTTCTATGCAGGCTCACGAGTGAAAACTTTTCATTCTGATTAAAATTGCGTTTGCGGTATATATAAGTTAAGCAGCAAAATCCACCTGATTTCAGCCTGTCAGGGGGCGGCCATTTTGTCATTTATTTCAACTGAAAATGACATCAAAGTTGCTCACGGCTCAGCTAATGACAAATCATGGCTCAGCTTCAGAAAACAATTGAACCATGATTCATTATTACTTGAGCACTGAGCAACTGTGATGTCATTTTATGACAAAAGAAAGTGACAAAATGGCCGCCTGTGAAATGGCTAAAAATTTATGGGATTTTGCTACTTAACTCAAATTTCACAAACGCAATATTAATCAGAATGCCGTGTTCAGACTAGTGAAGGCACATAGAAGATATTATTGCAAAGACATTTTTTTGGGGGGGGGGTGGCTTGTCATCCCCTTTAAAGCACTAAACAACATCACAGGGGTATCTGACAGCTGAAAATAATGCACATCTTTTTTTTATAGAATTGTCAAAGACATTTGATAGTGGATAGACTCCATAAAATCTTATCGAATCCGATAATTATTTATCAGCAAGGTCATAGTGAACATAGTGTTTTCAGTCGACAGAAGTGACAAAATGGCCCTGAGATGGCTAAAATACTAACGTGTAGTCCATGTCTTCTGGTCCTGGGAAGGGTTCTAGGGGCCAGTTGAAGAAGCAGTTCAGGAAGACCAGTCCAGCACAGGCTGCCCACACCACCAGAATAGTAATGAACGATATGCCCAAGTCATAGATCACCTGCGTAAAATGACAGAACCATGTTGATATTAATGTTGACCAAAGAGTGGTTGAATAAGAAGTTTTTTCTTCATTTTGTTTTCTTACCTTGACTCCAGGAAAGGTGACAGCAGAAGAGGCATAAGAGCCAATCATCAGGGCGATAAAGGTGGAACGCAGGTCCCCAAACATGTTTGGCAACTGGTGAAAGAGACAGACAATTGGCACAGCGTTTTAGCCAAACCCTTTGAGGCTCTACTCATGGTCTTTTTCAACAAAAAGTAAGTACCGGTACATTATGATACGACGGAAGGCCCATTTGTCACAGGGATCGTTTAAGATCAACACAGAAGAAAGTGTGGAACATGGGTGGCGAATATTCCAAACTAAAGACATTCACAAGCTCTTCTGTTTCGAGAGACTGAATAACAACAAGCACATTGAGTTACATAAGAGATGGGAAAGTAGAGGGGTGCCTCCATGGCGATGAGCCAGTGATTGCTACTGGCTGTTGCCCAAGACCTTAAAGGTCATACGCACATATGCTTGTATCAGTCTGAAGTGGAGTCATGTAATAATTAACCAATTCTTATGGTGTATGGTTATAAAGGAGAAAAGTGAAAGGGTGTTGTGAGTTACAGTATAGATAGAGGGTATGTTTGTGGTAAAAGAGTTGCGGCGCTGTAATTATGACAGTATTGGAAACTTTTAACAGTATAGGCAGATTTACAAGAGTAGAGCCCCTCTGGAGTGAACAACATCACCATGGTACACTTTTGGACTGTGTGCTTCCTTATAGGCTCAAATGTTGGCATAGGTGGGGAACAAAAGGGGAAAGAATGCTGCTGTCAACAATGAATCCTAAAAAGCATCAAACGTTGTTGTTCCTCTGTGGCACTGAGTCATGTTTAATTCCCAGAATAGATGATGCTTACTACTACTCCGACTGGAAGTGGTGCAGAATTGTTTGTTACTTTGTCCTAACTTCAAACAATACCAAAGCGGTAAATGATAATTCTACCGAGAGATTTTAACTAAATGAATTTGATCAACTTTAGTTAGCAATAACATTGTCAATGAATCACTTATCTTCTTAAACGTAAATATATTTTTGTAATGTATCATGATAGTGTGTTAGTTTGGGTAAACATTGATTGAAACATTCAACTCCAGAGCAAAACGAGTGCACAATTTTTCAGGGCAAACAATTTTTATGAATAAGGCCGCAGGGTCGAGGCCGGAACAGTACAGAGATCACGGCCGAAGGGTGGGTGACTGACTCTCTGATTATATCAGATATGAAATACAACATGCCAATAAATGTCACTTTTTACATTTGTTCTTATGGCAACATCAAAAGAGGAGAAACCATTTTTATATTGCGTGCATAACATTTGAACTGTTTTGGGGTTTTTTTTGCTTGCTTGCACACATGTGGTACCCGGACGGACAGGATGAGGAGTTTCCGACATTGGCTAATGTGTACAGATTACACAGTACAAACGTCCATTCACACGCTTACCGTGAGGGAGGTGAAGGTCATGCACATGCCACCAAAGCCATTGAAAGTCAGGGCGATAAAGATAAGGACTGAGAGCTCTGTAAAGGGAGCAGGTAAAACAGTTTATCGCTATGTCGACCGCCAAAACAGGAAACTGACCAAATACCAAATTTGCACTTACCGTTTGGTTGGTAGGCTCCATACGCAATTAGTAGACAGGACAAGCCAAAGCATGTGCTGGAATGACAGTACATATATTTTCTCATTTAGATCTTGTGGTAGCTCCTTTGAGGTACACCAGAAGGGTGAGGGGGGGCGAAAGCTCCAGCCCGTGGGCCTTATACGGCCATGAGAGCATATTAACTGGCCTATGTGCAATTCTAAATATAACAACACCACAGAGAAATTGTTACCTAAACATTCGTCCTTAATGCTTGTCATATATAAAACAATTTTACCTGCCCAACAGTCGGAGTTTACGAGGCCCATATTTGTCCATGACGATTCCCAGAGGCAGCGTGATAGCAGAGAGGAGGAAGGAGCCCACAGTGAAGGCCAGATTCAACATCTCATCCTGCTCTTTACAGATTAGCCAGCCATTCATCCTCAGAAGCCCGTCCACCGGGACCAGGGGCTTCATCTCCACCCCGTCCCCCAAGGCAACCACGGCCTCCTCACTACCTTCATAATAGTCAATGTACTCGTCTGGTGCTTGCGTGATCCCCAGGGACATATTGTGGCTGGAACTGTTACCTGAAAATGTATGAATGCATGAACCATTTGTGTGAAAAAAGATCTTTTTTTTTTTCTTTTTTTGGCTACAAGTGCTTTAACCAGTTAATTTGAGTCTGTACACTTAAAATTAGTTATTGCTGATTATGTATAACATATGAATGTGCATATAGATGTATCTATTGTTACTTATTATTTAAGCCGGCTATCTAAAGCATAACTCATACCGCTTCATGATTATCATTGATTATTTAGTTGTTTTTTTTTGTTTTGTTTTGTTTTTTTACAGTCAGCCTTCTCTAATTCGTACTCTTCATCACTTTTCCTATCAGCCTGTTGTTCCCTCCTTGTCCTTTATCAGCAGACTTTAAACTTCCGTATGGCTGTTAATAAAGTGCTGCTGGTGCTTTCCCAAGTCACGCTATCACCTGTCACATGCCTAAAAAAGAGCTGAGCTGGTGCTGCCATCATCTCCTTCTTACATCATCAAGCGCAAGATAAGATGTTTGTATCATCACTCCGGAAGTTACCTGTACAGGTGTGAAGGCCAAACATTTACTGTGGTCGTACCATAGATTGGGTTTTTGTTAACTACAAACTAGTTCCCTACAAAGAGAGATTGTTCATATATCAAGCTAAAATGCCTAAAATGTGATGCAATAAAGTAGTCTACATTTCAATCAAATATGCTTATTTTTGGCTATTTGGAGACACTTCCAATGATTTCCTGTGAAGTGAAACCGAATCTTCCGAATATAAATAATTGATAAATCAATTTTGTAAACACTCTGTCGACGATAACTGAAACAAACAAACTGACCAGCCAATAGTCAACTTTGGTCACTGACCACATGCAGTGCATAGGGCAAGAAATTATCATTTAGTTTGAATGCCAGAGACAAAAATCATCAGTACTTAATCTTTGAAATGCAATTTTGGAACTTTGAATGATTGATGATAATGGCGTACTTGGAGCCAATCACAAGAAGAATTCATATCGTGTCACGATGAGAAAATTGTTGCATCTTGGCATTTCTGTGCTTCTGCATTGGTCATTTTAGTGCACTGTGACATTTGATGCTACTGACTGTTCTGTTTTGCTGACACTAGTTTTGAACATAATGTTACGCAGGATTAGCACACGAGTTAAATAAAACAAAACGTAGTTTGTGCACTTGTTGGCTTTACCAAAATGATCCTAGCGATTTATTTATTTTCTAAAACATATTAATATACTTGTTTATATTCCACTAACACTTCCAATTCCATCACTTCAGATATATTTTGCGCTTGCGGGTCTCTCCCAAAAATAAAACGCTATCACAATTTCAGCGATACCGACAGCACAAAAGCCTTGTTTAAATTTAGGGTCTCCAACACAATAACCTGTTACCAACAGAGCATGCAATATGTTAGCATGATTCATCCGTTCAGATGTTACTTCCATGCATCGAATTGTAAAGCCATATGTTGGTTTACCAAGGGTATGCAAAAGATAGATAGGGATATGACTGAAGAGCACAAGCAGTTGATGTGCTTCCCATCACCAGCTTTTGCCCTGGAATGCTGACAAAAGTTGGACAAGAAATAAATAGCAATCCAGTTTTAAGTAGCCTAATTATGCTGTGTCCCTAAAATAGTAAACCGCGTATATTTCCCCACACAAAAAGCTATGGTGTTAAGTACCGCCCAAACCGTCACTCACCTTCATCGCTGCAGAGGTACGAGTAGAAGCCCTCTGATTTGAGCATAATGAGGAGCGATCCCCATCCCAGGAGCACAGCAGAAAAGAGGAGATTTTCGATGATAGCAGTCACTGCCATCCACCAGCGGCGGGCGAATGCCGTGGCCAGCGTCGGAGCCATGGTTGAGGTTGTGGAGCTAGGCAGGCAGAGAGTGGTGAAGAGTTGGAGAAGTGAGACTGAGGTTCCCGGGTCAGGGGAAAAGAGAGGGAGTCAGTTGTTGTCGCCTCGTTGACCGGTGCTCGTGATGAAGGATCAGTGATCACTTTATCTGGGAAAAGACAAAGGCGTGAGGGGAGGGAAAGGTTTTATAGTCGGCCTATCACTGCAGGACACTAAAGGCCAGTCAGGGCAACATTTACAACAACAATTAACTTTGAACCCTGCCCAAGATAACTAAATATGCTGCATGCGTGTAAAGCATTCTGACATCATCTATCAAGAATCTATGCGGTAACTTTTCACCAAATGACTCAAGGCAAAAAAAACACTTTGCAGGACTTCTCCGTGATAACTGAGTGAGCACCCAGAGTGAAATGAATTAGTTTCTGTTATTTTCTTGGAATAAAAGAGAGGAAACTGGTCCAAACTGGACTTGTCACCTCACGGCCCCTTAATCACCCCCCACCCCTCCGCTCCCTGCCTAAATGTCCTCAGGGGCCCATTCAACCGCAGCGCTGCAATTACTGTAATCTTGTGCATTCAAAGCGCTAAGGGAACACCAGACAAACAAATTCAGGTAGGAAACAAAACATTTTTTGTATGGAAAATAAATAGTAACAAAGGGAATCACAGTTCATGTTTGGATGCCATTTATTTCAGAACGATAGCTATTCTAAAATGGCCTAAACTGCAAATACACCCAGCTAAAATCATCCTTTATCATTTCATAATGCAAACACAAGTCTTACCTCCTCGCCTGTATGCACCAGAACTCCTGTGTCAAGAAGCCACATTTACAAAGGGCGTCCTTATATATTCTGTACAAGGCCGTTGTCGGGCGCCCTCTATGGACTAGCATCTGACTGACGTCTTTATCTGTGCAAAACAACTCTGGACAAAAACAACTGCAGGTCTATATATTTCGATTGATACTGACGTTTGCGACACAGCAAGTACTTTGTTTTTGTCGTCTGAAAATTCTACAAAGAATTTAATTGTTTAAAACATATCTTCGACTAAAAACAATCTGTGGGTTGAAATGTGATATCACATTCTTATTCACGATAGACTTATTGTAGTTTAACATATAATGGATTCTTATAGATTAGGATGAGTGTTTTTTTCTCTTCTTCAAACTATGGAGCTAAACCGATACTGCACTGAAACCAGGAACTGGCTGATTAATTGGTTCCCTACGTCAACTGTTTGCCCTATTACAAAATGCAGGCTTAAAATTCTTTCTTATGCAATGAAAATGGTGAATTCAAGCACAATCATCTGCTAATTTTGGCTGAACAACATTTGTGAAAACCGTGGTCTAAAAAAAATGCTTTTGATTGATAGATTTTTGTTGGTGTCGTGTACGTGTTGATAGACTTATAACGTGTGTGTGTTTTTAACACTGAAACTACTGGAAGCATTCACCTCAAAATGAGTCGCTGAGTGGTCAATCACACTTAATTATATGTAATGATGTGTCGTTTCACTGATCAACGTCTGTGATGTCTCGAACCACTCGCATTTCATCACTCGGTTATTGATTAATTAGACTGCATGAGTTTCCATTTGGACTAGTCTGTGTTGACTGCAAACAAATCAAGTGTTAAGTCACAAGTGGAGTGACTTATTTCCTTCACTTTATCAAACAGATGTTTTTCTGGATTTCATTAAAAGTGTTGATGTCCAATGGAAAGCATATTTGCAGTTCAACAATATAAGGCATCAGCATTTTTTTTTGCCTCCTATCCGCCATTATTCATTGGAAATACAAATCCCACTAGCGAGCTCCCTCTCACACGCAACATAATCACTGCCCAAACTACAGTTCAGTTGTGTTGAACTTTTTAACTTCAAAGCATCTGCATTTTGTCTTAAGAACCATTTGTTTAAAAATATTTATTTTGGTAAATATTTTATACTAGATTTCCATGCGAAACCTTTCATTTGAACGTTTTTTTTTGGTGTTGTTTTTGTTTTACCTACCAGGCTCCAGCTCACCTGTAACTCTGCATTGGGCTTTTTTTAGTCGTTGAGCCCAGATCAAACCAAAAGTAACCTTTGATGCTATCTGGTGCTAGCTTGAAGTTGTTAGTTTTAATTCATTGATTGTGTTTTTTTCATCCACGACTGTAATGTTGGAGATCTTTGAATGTACCTTGTGCACAGTCAAAAGTAAAACTGAAAGTTTGTTTCTCCTTCTTTTACAATGCAGCTACTAATAGTGTATTCTCTGTGCAGGGTGTGGTCTACTTTGACGTTACACGTTGCTAGCATTATTATTAACATTTATTATGTTAACTGAATACCGAAACTTGATATTATAAGGACGTATTGTGAGCATATTTGTTAGCTCATGTGTCACGTGAGTTTGTTTGTTTTGTTATTTATTTGGGTTATTTTGGGGTGAATAATGCAACTACTGAATGTAGTCATTTATTTATAACACAAGTTCATGATTGTGGACGTGTTTGAAGTGTGGTGTTGATACTTTTTGATGCTCTCGGTTTTAACAGCGTTGGCGCACCCTTGTGGCTCCTTTATGTAATTACAAACTCTTTTCGGGGACTGTTTCCAAATAGAGGTTCACTATATCCCATAATATCGTTAGATACAGTATGAAGGGTATACAGAGTAAAAGTGTGTATATTTTTATAAACTGAAAAGCAAATCCTGTGGAAAGTACGTCCTACTATCAACGGGATGTAACTACTGTGCACAACACTCTACTAAAACATACATCACTTCTCCTTTGACAAAAACATTTTATTGTACAATTGCATTCATATCAAAATATTTGGTGGAGCAGTGCTTCGCTAACCCAGCCGAGTAAATGAACATAGTGCAACATGACACAATATAAGAAGCTTCCACATATAAAATAGTTCTATAGTAGTATTACACAAGCCAGAACTCGCAGTCTTAGAAATATTTGAACTGGATTGACATTTGCATTAAGGCACAAAGTCAAGTAAACAAATACTCAAGTGTGATTCCGCCCCCTTTTTTCCCCAGTGTATTTTCACAGTTCCTGAAGTTGGTCAGTGTATCCCAGCTACTGCCAAAAGTCCGAATGTGAGGGAGAGAAATAACATCAGCCCGGAACTTTCAGGAGCAGGAGCTGCAGCAGGTTGGACACATTACATCAACAGAAAAGGTGACTTACATGATAATCTAATAAAGCATTATGAAACAATGATGTATACACACAAATTGATGGGCCAGTGCACGGGATTCCTACTAAAAGTCCACGCATGCAGTCAGACCTTTGAAACCGTGCGTCTGCACACCTTGCGGAAATCTTACCTTGATCACTGAGGGATAAGGGATAAAAATCAAAGTGCTTGTCAGCAAAGAAAGCAGTGTTGTTTGTTGATTGAAGAAAAGAATCAGAACACTGGAATGAATGTCTTGGATTTGTCAGGAAGGACAGTCGACCACGTGCACAAGACTGATTGGTTCACATCTTGGGTGATGTGAATCAACGCCGATATTAAGAAGCGATGAAGAAGACATATGGGGCAATACCACAATCCCTATAACAATCATTAGCTGGCTAATTTTACAATTCAAATCCGCTTACCTTATAATGGGCTTATTATAGCGGTAAGTGTTTCGTCAAACTAAAGTGGGTTTACTGTTTGACTTTCCCTTTCTGTGGTATTGCCACTCCTTTTGTCACGGTATGCTCCAGTAGCAGGTGGGAGTTGCGGGTTACGTGTTGTCAGAATAAGGAAATACAGGCACGCTTGAACGTACATTGCAGTCTCACGTCTCTTTATACACAAACACTTGGCTTTTGATGCGTTCGGTGGCAATTTTTGACGGACTAAAATCAACCTCTTGCCTTTGTTAATTGAACGCTTTTTTAAAAATCAGTCAACCCCCCAGCTCCGGCCTCAAAAATGGACATCTGGCCGGGCCGTAGGGCCGGACCGTTCCGCCCCCAGGACCAGCTCTGCTTATTATATTCTTTAAATAAATTAATATTTTTTATTTTATTATTTTTGTACTCTGTGAGCAATGAAGTAACCCATTTACTGACAAATCAACAGACAATTTAGAATTAATGATTTTTACACTTTATTTGAAGGAATATAGTTTTCCAGTTTTTTATTTAATTCATAATGAACTTTTTAATGACTTTAAACTTTTGTGAACCAGGAAGTAGCATGCTATAGCAGACTATTGCCAAGACACATTTTATTGGTTAGAGTCATTGTTATTGGCAATGACTCCAAATAGTTTCATGCCGGCTGCCAGGATGGCCGAGTGGTCTAAGGCGCCGCGTTCAGGACCCAGTCTCCCCAGGAGGCCTGGGTTCGAATCTCGAATTTCCCCATTGTGTGACTAATAAAGGGCAAATTATTATTATTATTATTATTATTATTATTAACACAGTGATCCACAAAAGGCCACAAATGCGGCACCACACAATTTTTTTCACGTTTTTTAGATGCATTTGTTCTCTCAAGATACGTTCTCGCTGTGCCTGGATAAAATAACAGAGCGTGGTTCTAGGATTTTTCCTCACTTTATTTAACAGTTGGTGAGTGTCTGCACCCCACTAGGTGCCATTCTTATCGACTGCCTCATTACTGTCAGGCGCAATATTCTGTCTTTAAGATCGGTCATAACATCTTACCATGTGACGTGATCTCTGATTCTGAAAAAGAGCAAATGCGAAATAGTAAACGCATTCCTTTACGATATGTATTTCTTACATTCATGCAGAGCGTGTAGCTGCTATGGACAATATCAGACAGGCGTGCGTTTTTAGCCTACCATTGATGGTGAAAGTGGTCTCCATGCCTGCGTGGATATGGTCAGTCACGTGACAGTGGAGTAGCCATGTTCCCGGGTTTCCAGCCACCATCTCCACCGTTTGAAAAGTACCGGGGAAGAGGTCAAAGACGTCTGCGCGGTGCACGCGGTCAGTCTGACAGCAAAAAAGGGTAAATCAATCTTGTGTGGTCTAATGAATGTGAAGACAACAAATCCGATTTATGTCATGGATTTTTGCGCGTGTGTTTAAAGCTCACCTTGTAGGTAAAAGTCTCAGCATGGAAGTGTACAGTGTGCATGTCCACTTCGTTGCCCATGCCCAATAAATACCAGTCAACCTTTTGTCCCTGCGTCATCACCAATCCATGGAGATTGCCATACAGTTTGCCGTTAATCCCTACAATACACACATACACACCATTTAAAGCCTATGTGATGAAAATTTACACATGTGCCTCACAATTCTGGGATTTGAATGTGTGGAGTTTGCATGTACTCCCCGTGTTTGCATTGTTTTCCAACTCCAAATACAAAGGCAGAAATTCAAACTCAAACTGTGAGGCAGACATGCTAACTATACATTGCGTAATGATTAACGTCCAGAGAATGAGAGAAAAGTTGCAATACTGATGCCCCAAATGATAGAATTCAAATCCAAACTACAAAAAAAAAAAAACAAGTCTTCCCCTTTTAAAGGGGACGTCAGCCCCCGAAAAAAATCATTGCAATAAAATGTTCTATGCACCTTCACTAGTCTAACACGGCATTCTGATTAATATTGTGATTGTGGAACATGAGTTAATCAGTAAAATTGACCATTTTTAGACATCTGAGGAGGCGGCCATTTTGTCATGTCTGTCGACTGAAAATGACATCACTGTTGCTCACAGCTCCAATCATGGTTCACCTGTTTTCTGAAGCTGAGCCATGATTGGTCGTTAGCTGAGCCCTGAGCAACTGTGATTTCATTTTTAGTTGGCAGAAGTCACAAAATGGTTGAGATGGTTAAAAAAAAAAAGGGGGGATTTTACTGCTTAACTCATAGTCCACAAATACAATGTTTCGACTAGTGGGCCTGCCTATAACATATTCTTGTAAAGAAAACTTTGTGTTTTAAGTCATTCCCCATACAGCATGGCTGTCCAACTTTGAGATGTCTCCTTCCTATAAACACAACAAATTTAAATGGTCAGGCTCGAGCAGCAGCAAGAAAAGGGAATGGGTTCATCTCATTATTAAGGAATGGCATGAGCTCTAGGATTTCAGGCTCTTTCGTGACCTACAGCTATTTGGAGACCACTTTGAGGTGTACTTCATGCTTCTAAAAGTTTCTCCGTGGTCAACTGTAGTCTGCAGCCGACAACACCACCCAAATATCTTGCGATTTTCACTCCGTCGCCATCGCTCCAATTTGATGCGCCGTTGGACGTCATGGCGGCCCAGCACCCGAATTAAACATTTTTCAAGGAACTGTCAGTGATCAGGCGCGTTTCATGCTGACGCAACTACAAGTTGTCCGACCAAAACACTCGCATCTTCTCACGAACTAGAATGAAACAAAACTCCATAGGATCTTTTTGTAGATGTCCTAGTTGATTGTCTAGCCCATGTTAAGATAGGAAAGACCACAGTAAGTATATAGTTTGTAGTTTGGGTTTGAAATATATCTTTTGTGTCACTAGTCCTGAAACTTGTCTGACACACTTTGTAATGTGAAATGAATGTTCCACACCTTGGTTTAATATGCGACACTTGTGTTCTAAAATTCTTCAAAGATTGCTTCTTTCACTGATCCTCTCTTTGTCTTACCATGCATCTTGTTACTCTCCTCAAATTCTTCATCCGGTGTGAATGTGTCAGGGTCCTCCCCGAGGTATGTTCTGATGTTCTCTTTCAAATAGTGGGACTGGTTTTCATCATGTACCATGAAAAAAAGAGCAAACTCCTTCTCTATATCGAGCCTCTGCCGGTCGGGGCCTTCACCCCTCAGCGTCCCGGGCCTGCAGACCACCAGCGGGCCCACAAGGCCACTGTATATATCCTGAACATGCACAAATGCTTCATCATTAACATTCCTTGAACACGTCTTGTGTGTTAAATTTAACTGAAGAACCAAAGTATTGGCACGCTTGGATCCATCTATCCAGCCATCGTAAGGGCTGTAACACAATCCACTCTTCTAGGGAAGACGATCCATATGACTTTTAGAGCACGTCTTTGGAAATGCGTGGCAATTGATGCAGAAAAAAAACATTTGTCAGGTCAAAGGTCACCGATGTTGGCTCACAATCTCTGTTCTAGTTCATTCCAAAGGTCTTTGAGTTAAGATTCCAGGGATATTAAGGGGGTGAGTCAAAGCCCAGATTGATTAACTGACTGATCAAGAGCTGTCTCCCAACTTTTTTCGTCCATATGTCCCATGACAGGTAAGTTGATAAGTAACACGTTCTTATGACACACTATAAACTGTGTGCTTCCACGGGACTTCTACTGTATGTAGACAACGTGTACCTTGATGAAGTCAACGGCAGAGTAATAGGCGTAGGAAATGCAGTTGGGATCCGACTCCCCTGGTCCGGCGCTTTTAGGTACATTCCAAGTCACCATTGTCAAGTAACCTGAAAACAGAAAATTGACAACACTCAATGAGCAATCACAAGCCAATTACATTCCTCATTAATTGTTTTTTTTTTTTGCGCACTCTTACCTGGCAGGACAGCAAGAGAAGGGTCAAAGGTCTTAACGCCATGTGCAGTAATACTAAATGGATGCTTTGCTTTATTTTTGAACATGATAACAATCTGTTCTCCCACTTCAGATTTGATGATTGGCCCTACATCGAAAAAAGAAAATGCCAATTTTGAAGTCTTCTAGCTTTGCCTATTAACCACAGTGACATGTCATCTCCCATCAGATAATTAGATGAGTGGCAAACCTATATGGAGGACTGAAAGTGCCAAAATTAAACAAATAAATACAACATGAATTTTTTAATTAAAATTGTCATTAATTATTATCACTGATTATATGTAAAAACTCGATATCGTTATTTCTGCTTTTAATTGAATATTTGTGTATTTATTTGATTATTTCTGTATTTAATTAATTATTTAGGTATTTAATTTGCAGTTGCAGTGTTTCATGAATAAGTTTTATCTGTCAAACTCGCCCATCAAAGTTAGTGGGCGGGGCTAAACACTGACAAACTCAAATCTTGTCTAAGCTGTTGCTTTGGCCTTAAGTGGTTGCACACGTGGCGGCTGTGACGATGGAGGACTTTCATGAGACTGAAGATAGCTTGGATAGGCTCCAGCACCCTTGATAAGCAGCCCAACCAATCAGGTGTTGCGACCTGCCCACCAAACTTTGATGGGCGAGTTTGACAGATAAAAGGAATTAATGAAACACTGCAACTGCAAACTAAATACATATATAATTAATTTAATACATAAATAATGAACTACAGAAATAATTATACAGTAATTTAATTAATTAATGACACATTTATTTAATTCCACATTTAATTAATAAATTAAACATTTAGTTGATTAATGACAATTTTAATGAAACATTTCATGGTGTATTTGTTTATTTATTTTTGGCACTTTCAGTCCTCCATAAACTTAATGCGAGTGTCTGTATTTCTTCTAATGATTCAAAATCTTACCTAAAATTCCCAAGTGCTCTTCACTGGCATCCCTTTTCTTCTCAACTGTGAAGGTTTCATCGGTGTATTCTCTATACACGGCCTTCTGGTAGCGTGGGCCAATTCGGTTCTTCCCTCGTCCCACAAAGATATTGCCTGGACTGCAAAAAAAAAAAAAAATTCTCCGTTAATAACCAGTAGTACAGTAAATTCTATCCAAAATCCCAAACTCACATACCTGTCCTCTGCTGTGCTGTGGTGTTTCTCCAGCTCCCACTCCCTGCTGGGTGAGTAGTCCCACTCTATTTCTTCAGCGGCGATGAAATACTGAACAGTTTTAGTCGGCGCTGTACGTGTGCTCTTAATTTTGCGGCCTGGACATGAGGTAACCCTGTACTGCTGCTTCATGCCACCTGAGTAATGGTCTGTTACTCTGCAGCTCACTTCGTAAGTGTCTGTTGGAAAAGTAAAGGAAACACAGTTTGGATTAGGGATTCATTGATTTCATGCTTCTAACTTTGTGGAAACAGTTTGGTAAAGACCATTTCCTATTTCTGTTTGACCGTGCTCCAGAGTGCAAACCAAGGTTCATTGAAGCATGGGTTTGATGTGGAAGAACTTGAAGGAATATGATCTTAAACCCATCAGGCACCTTGGGGATGACCTCGAACAGAATGAGAGCCAGCCCCTCTTTTATGTCCAACATTGATGTTTGCCAATTTAAAACGTCTTCTGGATGAATTTAATCTTTAAGAATCTTCTCAGTATGAATATTTTCTTCAAATTTTACTCCTTATCAGTGGTCATTGCTGTCCCAATTAGTGTTAGAAGTGAGCTGGATCGAGAGCCAGGGTTCACCTAAAGCTTCTATTTCAATTTTTTACTTTTTTTATAGACTGAAAAGTCATGGCGTGATTCCAGAACAATATAAAATAAATTATATGTATACAGGTTTTGCTTAAAATAATACTGATATGATATGCAGTGCCATTTCAGTCTGTACATGATATTTGGTAAATAGTGTAACCTCTCCTTGAACTGTGATGGGAGTATTCCCTTACATCTGCATAGGATGTTTCCTTGGCAGGAAATTACAGAAAGTTGTACTTTCCCAGATAACGACTTGGAAATCTCAGTACTGTCTCGGGAAATCCGCACATGAATATATCTAAACATGATTGTCGATGACATACATTGCATTGTCAAATAGACTCTGGACAAATGGGTAAGCCCCCTCCTGATTCATTCAAAAAACAGGATGCGGTGTCGTTCATGCACATGTTTGTGAGACTGACCAGGAGTGTTTGGCTGCATCTCCACAGCAGTTGTGGTGTGAGGGAAGAGGTTCAGGGTGTCCCGCGTGGTGCCCTGCTTCTTGAATGTGTTCCCCTCGAAATAAACGCCGTGGATGTCCACCTCGGTGCCCAAACCGAAGGTGTACCACATGACTTTGTCCCCTGCGCACATGTCCAGTCCAGGAAGGTTCCCATACATGAGCCCATTTACGGCTGTTGAAATGTAGGAAAACACACAAGAAGGTATGAACCGAGAGAAACATACTTGATGCTTCCGACTAAGCCTATTTGCCCACTGCACAATTTACACAAATCACCTCAGTAGAACAGTGTTCTCCCAATGCAGTCGATATAAAAAAAAAAATCTACATACCCCTGATCAAATGCTATCTTTTTACAGTTTGAAAAAAATTAGACCAAACAAATAATTAAAAAACTTTTCTGACATTATTTTGACTTGTAATCTGTGCAACTCAATGGAAAACTGAAATATTTTAGAGAGGGGAACAACGGTGTTAATGTGGTTGCACAAGGCCGTGTCCAGACACATTCAGCAAATTTTTAAACTGGAGTCAGCACATAACTACAACATTTAAAGAGCGTCTGATTAACCCCAAATAAAGTTAATTTGCTACATTGTTATGTTTCTTGACAGTTATAGCACAAACCATGTTCTGCATGGAGCTGGCTAAGCATCAGAGGGATCTATCTCGTTGTTCAAAAGAAGTTAGTTTGGGTTGGTATGCTAGCAAATACCCCTTAATGAAGCTCATGTGAAATTGATATGTTTGGTGGTATGTCATTTATGTAACATGGGTTGGCTAATGTGCACATTGTAGATCAGGGGTGGGCAAACCTTTTGATTGGTGGGCCACAATGGGTTCTAAACTTTGACAGAGGGGCCGGACCAGGGGCAGATGGATGGAGTGTTTTGGTAACCTCACCTCATTTGAGAAAAAAACCCCATTTAATTTTAAATGAAAGTGGCCAAAAGCATGACAACAATATATATGTCTTTGAAAAACCACAGGATTAGAAAATAAAACATTAACAAGGTTTATTCATTTATTTTTTTTCAAGTTCGGCGGGCCGGATTAAAATGCTTAACGGGCCGCATGTGGCCCCCGGGCCGTAGTTTGCCCACACCTGTTCTAGATGAATGGAGTTGATACTAAAACATACGATCTTCCCCATTTAAAGTGCTTTGCCACTATGTTGTGGCATCGGTACACATTTATCAACTGCTTACCATGCATCTTGTTGCTCTCCTGAAAGTCTTCATCATCTACGTTTGTCTCATTGGTGCCAAATGTGTTAATGTTCTCGTTCAAATACCAACTCAGGTTTTCATCCATGACAGAAAACAGAAGAAAGAACTCCTTGTCCACACCTTTCTGCCAATAATGTGAATGGAGGTGAAGACATTAAGTACACTTGTACAGTATAATGAGAACAAATACAAACTCAAGGGGCATTACTTTTCCCCGCTACCTAATCACTTCCCCATTTCTAACTGCAAATGGAATTTTTCGTCCATGATGAGTAACCTGAGTTCCGTTTTCTCCCAACGTTCCTCTAGTGCACACAAGGAGAGGTCCCACTAATCCTGAGTTGGTGTCCTCGACAGGCGCTGTTGCAGAGTAGTACAAGTAAGGGATGCAGGGCGAGTCAGAAGATGACGGGCCTTCCAGCACCTGCCAGCTGTAGGTGAACGTCTCCCCCGGTGCAACATGAGCACCGGGTTTGTCAACACCTAATGCACAAAAAGAACTGCAGCAGTCATACCCGGTACCACTGTGAAGCTTATTTTTATAACTTCCCACTGTTTACTCACCATCGTTATAGCTGCTTCCTTGAAATCGTTTCTCATAGTGCAGGCCATGAGGATGTATGCTGTAGTTTCGATCGGCCCGATTCAAGAAGGTCACTCTGAGGGTATCTCCTTCCTCTGCCCTCAAGATGGGACCTTAAGAAATACAGGGCACATTGGAGGCAGACAGGATTATGCAATGGGAAGGGAAAATGGGAGGAGGGGTTCAAATTTAGCCTTTGAGGAACTGATAAGCCTCACCTAAAATTCCTAAGTGGAGAGAATCAGAACGCGGTAATTTTTCCGTGCTGAAGGTATCGTCTGTGTACTCTTTGTATATCACCTTAATGTAGGTACCGCCGATCCGACCGCCATCTTTACCAAAAAATGGCTCTGATGGACTGGATAAAAGGCATTTGTGCAAATTTAGATGGCTTTTGTACAAAAATAAAGAGAAGATTAATAATCAAGATTATAACCAATAAAGTCTACAATCATTAAACTGAAATGATTACGAGTGTAAATATAATCATATCCATTTTCGTTAAAAACAAATAAGAACCCAAAAATAATAATAAAGCTATTCAGTTGACTGAAATTCATCTACTCTGACTTTGCAATTACAGTATTTCAGTCTGTATCCTCGGAAGGGTGAATAGGCAGTCTCTTCTACCTGTCGGCATCAGTGAGGGAAACGTTTTGAATCAGATCTGTTTCCAAGGGAGCGTAGCTCCACAGCGTTTTCTCTGCTGCCACGTAGTACTTTCTGACAAGACCACTCGTCTCTGTGGAGCTGGTTTCATTGCTGCATGACTTCACTTGATAAAAGGCCTGCATCCCGGCTGGAATAGGAGAGAAACATTTGACACAAGCTTGGGATGTCTTGGGGACTCGATACTGAGCTGACAGTAAAATTGTTGACAAATATTCTGTTGTAGTCTTGTTTGATCTTATTTTGATCTCTTAACTAAAATGTTGGATCCATATATGCAGAATAAAACAAAACAAGTACATCCACCTATGTTAATGTCATAGATAAAATCAAATCAAATAGAATCTGATGTAATACAAAGAAATCATTTTCCTTGGTTTTATTTTAATCACATCCCGTTGGGGAGGACTTTAAACAGCCTTAATATACAGTGCATGTTTCTCATGTTCACAGTACAGGACAGGATGCGGAGTGGGGTTAAATGTCAAGCTCCCTACCCTGCAGGTGGTCATTAACTTGGCAGGTCAGCAGCCACTTGCCACCTGCTGTCGGAACCATCTCAGCTGTAGCAAAAGTAGCTGGGAAAAGGCTGAGCACGTCGGTTCGATGGCCGCGGTCCAGTAAGGTATTTCCATGGAAAAAGGCAGAGTGAATATCCACCTCGTTACCCATGCCGAACAAATGCCAAGACACTGCACGGTGCCGGCATAGCTCAATTCCGGGCAGGTTACCAAACATGTACCCATTAATGGCTATGACACAAGGGGGCACGGAAAGGTTAGAGGAAAGGAGATGGCTGAAACAAACATATTACAGTAGGTGAAGAAAATCCATTGTTACCATGCATGAGATTTGACTCCACAAAGTCTTCGTCTTCACGGTCAACTGTAGCTGGATCGATACATCTCTCAATGTTGTCCTCAAGATACCAACTCAGGTTTTCGTCCACGACGTTAAACATTAGGAAGACATCCTGGGCCACGTCATTGCGAGCAATGCCCTCTTCACGATTCTCTTTCAGGATTCCTGATGAGTGAAAGAGTGAAAGTGAAAGATGAGATACTGTCCAAGGCGCAAATTTAGAATATTTTACTCTCAAATTTTATTCTGTTTCCTGTGATCAAATCCTTTTGGAGTAAAATGTCCTCTACAAAATGTTCTGTGCAAGTGCCCCATTTTAACAAGTGCTTATATTTGACTTTTTGGAACCCAAAATTGTATTTCGTTATCTATCTCCTTTACACCCGAAACAACCCACATGCACACATGCCAAAATGCAAGTAAAAAGTACACAAGAGTGGAACCTGAAGACTTACAGAATACCAGGGCCCGACGCGGAGTACACCATGGACTGGTTACTAGACAACTATTCACATTTACTGTTCCATCTATGAGAAATTTACACTCCTCAACTAACCTTACATGAATGTTATTAGGATGTGGGAGGACGCAAGCGCTAGAAGAATACACAAAAACACAAAAAGGTCAAAGGCAAGATTTAAAACTCAAACCTTTCTGCTCGCCTCATGCTACCTGGCTTAATGAATCCATTATGTATTCCGCTTCTCATCACAAGGGTTATCCCAGCTATCTTCAGGCGGTAGGCAGCGTACACCCAGAACTGGTTGCCAGCCAGGGCACTCAGAGAAGAACAACCCGTTGCCCTCACACTCACACCTTGAGACAATTTAGAGTGTTCAATCAACCTGCTCTGCATGTTTTTGGAATGTGGGAGGAATCTGGAGCACCCGGAGAATACCCAGGCAAGCACAGGGAGAACACTTCCACACAGGAAGGCGGGAGCCGGAATCGAACCCTGCACCTCTGCACTGTGAGGCCATCGTGCTAACCAGTCGTCCGATGTACCGCCTTGGCTTTATTAAATCCAAATTAAATTTCAGTTTCATGATTTGAACTATATAGAAGAGGCAGCGATGCATTTCAACAGATGCTCATCATCTCGTTCTTGATCACGCTGTTTGTTGCGAGGCAGAGTTCATTGTGTTTGTTCATAACTGCCCCGTATGACAATAAACCCAATACCAGTCACTCCCTTAAGCTCTTTCAATGACAAAAGAAATTGGGGATGATTCAGGAAGCCGTAATACCCATAGAAAACAACCGTGTGTTTTGTTTTTTTGAATTAATTTTTATTTTATTATTTGTTAAATGCAATCAGTACAGTAGGTCATAACATGTAAACACATGCCTCCATACCTTTCTTGCATGTAAGCAGAGCCCCTATAAGTCCAGAGGCGATATCCCGGGGAGCCTCCAAGTGAGAGTGGTACACCCAGGTCAAGCAGTTGGCATCATCATCAGTAGGGGCAAATTCGGGCCGGACCTCCCAGCGGTAAGTGTAGCTTCCCCCTGGTGGTACTGAGTCATCCTGCTTGAGGTGACCAGATGTCCCATCTGGATAAAGCGCTCCTGAGAGACCAACAAAAAAAGTCAGTTTCAGTTTACATTTAAAATTTACTACTTCATTGATAGATTTATAGGATGCCATCCTAGATCAAAAAGGATTACCATTTCCTTTATTTGGAATTATTTATGATAGCTGTAAGCATCTACATATGCAACAGTGTACTTGTCATCGTTTTTCCTCAAAATTTGCTGATTTCATCAGTTGTTCTTCAAGTGTGGCAAGAATGCAATCCTTCCTCTTTTTCCTCATTCTCTCAAAACCTCAACCCCCGCACCCCCTCTTATCAAGCATCTATTGTAACAATGAAAAAAGGCTAAGACTCAGGCATGTCTTATCAAGAACTCAAAGCAAGACACTTTTGTACTCTTACGTGACTCGTTTTTTTATGGGTAAATAAGTTTATACTGTCGGTCTTCCAAGAGGAATCTCAAAAGCAGTGACCCGCTCTCCCCTGAATAGTGGGGGATGGGGTCCTGTTGCATAACAAAGGGTTCAAAAATACTTGAGCATTATTGTCCTGGAAGATGTCCAAAACAGGCATCAAGTTATGGATTGTTGTGTATTTAATTGTTCCATATTATAAATGCTCCTCTGTTCTGCCAGTCATAAATGTAATTTTACATTTTTCACAATATACAGCATTCCCCATGTGGTTTAATTAAAAGGGAAGTGCTTGCTAATGGACACATTCTCAAAATATACCTTCCATGTTCTTCTCATAGAAAACTCCATGGGGATGCATCGTGTAGTTCCTGGATGCCATGTTCTTCAGGTGGACCACGATGATGTCATCAATCTCTGCTCGCAGGATGGGTCCCAGGAAGCCCAGCCAGGTGGGCCGGGGGGCTTCTTGGCTGTATGTGGCATCGGTGTACTGTCGGAACATGGCCTTCTTATAAACACTGCCAATACGCTGACGTCCTCTCTCCAGAAAGATCGATGCATGCCTAAAGCGGATCACATTAGAAGTGAGATTTCAAGAAAACCACTACAATTAAAATAGCCCCAGTGAAGAGATTATTAGATTGGAATAGTGTATTCATAAATAATTATGCTTTATGCACACTATAACTTTGAGTTGGTTTTCATGAGATTCGACTTAAATAATAGGAACATTAGACTAGAACATGACAGTGTGCCATTTTTGTTTTTGAAAGAAATTTGTTTTCATAGCGCAGGGTGCTATAATGCAGAATGCAGAAACCACACAGAAGAACCTCAGAAGAATGGAATTTTAGGAATTGAATTTGGATTCAAGGATTATGTTTTTGATCAAATCCGTGTTGGAATTATTACTATTATCTGACTCCATTAAATTAACCAAACACCACCTACATTCATCCAACAATTGTGCGCGCTCATTTTGAGAGAGAAATGACCAGGAAGCCGGCAACTTCACATGGGAGTGGATTTATTCCTAACAGCAGATCTAATACAAATCTGGGGCTCGGGTCCCTATCAGCACAGTGATGTGCGTCTCTGTACCCAACAGAAGACACCCCCCCGAATTGCCCAGGATCATTTATACATTTCAGCAAACAAAACAAAAACATCCTACTATTCTACTATTGGCGATGTGTCATCTGCAGTTAACTTTAGCTTTCTTTTAGTGGACGTCTTCTGCCCGCAGGATGACGTGTCGGCTCGTCCAATCTCACACAACAGCGCCTTGATGTCTGGAAGGCTCTGCGTCAGATACCCCCCCCGTTATCAGAAGTGCGGCTCGTCCTGTACAAAAAACATCTCCCACCTACGCATTTCACACAGCCTGCCCTGACCTTCCACTGCACATCGAATCAAAGCACAATCAGCAAATATCTTTATTGCATTAAACTGAATACATGTAACTTGTAGTCAATCGTATAAAATCCTTTATAGTCAAATGTATAACATCCTTTATCAGAAAAAGACGAGTAACAATTTGAGAAAACAAAAATAACCAATATAGGCAATCTGGCCATCAATTCAAGCTATGCAGTATGGCAACAAATACATTTTCTCTTTGGATAAAATGTCACAGTAGGAAAATTACAATGAGAGCCATTAAAAAAAGTGTTAACTCGTCAGAAAATGTGAACACTCACGGTAATATTGAAAAAGAAATAGTAAGTAAATAAAAATCCACTTCAGTATGTATGTCTGAAAACATTTTTAATGACATAGTCTTACTCTCGTGCCCGTTTGAAGGGTCCAAATTGAATAAGTGAACTGACACAAAGGATGTTTGTCCTCCACACAATTGAATACAGAGGCTATAAATTATCTTCATTCATTGACAATCACTGACTGACACTCTTAAGACATGAGTCACAGGTCAAATGTCGCTCTAATGCCACACAACAAATTGAATAAATTGGGCGTAACTGACAAACATCTTGATTCAGCAAGGTCAGAGAGGGTGAACCAACAAAGAAAAATCCTGTGTCAAAAGTTCAAAACAGCCTATGTTAAAATGCCAAAAAATGTAAACCACAGTGATTGCTGGCTTCTGGGGGGGGGGTGCTGTTTGGCTCCTCCAGTAACTCAGAAAAAGTCCAGTATTATGCAATCATGCTCCTCTGGTATGCTTCAAAACAGAATTTAAAGGATGTTGTGACAGTCCAAGCTCATCCGTTTTACCCACGGCCCATGGTGGACTTTCAATCATATTGTGACTAAGGTAGTCAAACTGTACAGGTTAAATCTGGATTGGTACTTTTAGAACATTTACTGCATTTTGACTGCTTTCTGTTGTATTTCATTTTACTAAACAGTTGTAACAATTTAAAAAAAACACTAAAAGTGTCCATTCTTATAATGTGTTAAAATAACAAGAGCATTTTAAGAGGAAACTTATAAAGTGGAAGTGAACCAGCCTGTCTAAGGTGCAGAGGAAGCGCATTCCACAATTTTGGCCCAGCAACTGATAAAGTCTCCTCTTGTTTTCTCTTTTTCTTCAGAACATCTAACAGGACGTATTGATTTGAGGGAGCATACAGCAATGTCAGGCTGGGAATAGTGGGGCAAAACCACAGAGGCATTTAAAAAACGAAACATTTTTAAATCAATACAGAATAAATTACTGTAAAAACGGTTTCACAATCGTTTGTTTCTCTCTGCCAATAAAAATCCACGCAACCTTATTCTGAATCAGCTGCAGTCGAGCAAAATGGGATAAATTGACAATTATGATCTTAATGTAATGCTTTAGTGCAGAAGGAACTAGTCAAGGCTGAGGGTAAGTGCTTGTAGATTCATTTCTGCCTATTAGACTGATACAGTCATCTCATCATTTTCGTCATTGCATGCAAAGAGTTAGGAATTAGGAGGAACAACTGTCTTTTGCCCTGGTGAAGTATTGAAAGCTTTTTGCCAGGTCGGCGGGGGTGTTTTAATGTAATGGACTTCTAGGACAACAACTACAAAAGGGTTAAGCCGAAAGGGAAAGAGGAGTATTGCTGCAGGTGTTCCACGAAGTCCAAGTTATATGAAAGGCGAGTGTTTTATTATAGTCAATGACTACACAAGAAAGATAGTGGCGAAAGAGGTCAAAGACACGCTTTTGAGTGCTATAACACGTACTTCTGAGTCACTGCTGAGCTCAATATGCACCCGAAAAAAAAAAAAAAAAAATCTTCTGTTTGAGCTTTTGATTGCGTGAAAAATAAATCCGTGATGCACTCACTCATCATTTGCGACGTCCACGTTGTTCAGCAGGTTTTTTCCACTTGGTGCATAATCCCACAAGTCCTCGATGACCGCCACATAATATACCCTTTCTCGGCCCCGCGTCCCCTCCGCGGCCAGACAGAAGATAAACAATAAACAGCCAGATAATGCCGTCAAAGTCCGCCGCATGGTCGACCCCAGAGATGTTCACCCGAAACGAAACAAAAGAGGGCGAAAAGCCACGGACAGTTTCTGTGCGGAAGCGCGCTGACTGAACGCAACAGGTCAGAGGACTTGAGAGTGTGTGCGAATGAAAACAGTCAGTCTATTGAGGCAGGAAAGCAGCGACCGCCTCCGTGGAATGATGCATATTAAAATAAAAAAATAAAAATAAAAAACACGCAATCCTCTCGCGACAGATTTGTCATAATTGTGACGTCCTACTGGGAAATGTATATAATGGTTGCAATTATATGAAAGTGCACAATCACCAGTCACGGGAATTTGTGAATTGGTTGTTAAATTTCCACGTGGATGGCTGAGAACATCATATTGATTGTTTATATAATATGTTTTATTGATGCGGAATGTTTTTTTGTTAACTGGAAGGTAAAATCAGTAAAAATATTCTTAAAAAGTATATTTTCCTGTGTGTTTTGAATCTATGCAATGCATGACGTCCAGTTTGATTGATTGGGATATGCCTGTGTCTAAGATAAGTTCACAAATATATTATGATATGTTATATATTATTAAATGTAAGTTTTAGAAATACTTTCTGGCAAAAATATTTGTTGTAAACATTTTTAAATTGAATTTCGAATGAATTTGACAGTTTTATTCTTGAGGTTCTACATTGCACCATGATAGCTGTTGATAACATCATGATGAATAATGTAATGAAAATGTTATTTGGATTATTATTGTATTGTCTAATTCGATAGTCATGTACATGTTGTTAAAGTTGCCAGTCGGGATTTTTTTTAAACAATGTTTTACATTGGTCAGAGTCCTTCGCTATAAGACTGCATTTTACCCTTTTCAATCAACTCTTAGCTGTTATGAATTGCACTGTATATCATTATGCAGATACTTAATTTTGTGACTATATTATCTGAAGACGTGACGCTATTGCTGACATCTACTGACCATACGTGTGCATTACATAAGCAGAAATTGAGCGTAATAAGACCCTGGTAGAACGGAATGACCCAGTACTATGGAGAATGATTTTGTCCTGTGAGAACTAATTGTCTTGTCATTGGAGCTCATTTCGAGTTCTTTTTTAGCTGAGGAGTTGATTTTTTATTGTGGCACCGCCATGACACCCACTTAACCTCCTGAGATCTTGGGTTGGGGTTAGGATTCTCAGGATCCATTCTTATAACCCAGACTGGTAAGTAGGCCTTCTATATTGTGAATCATTCCATCCCAAAGATGCAAGGTTACTTGAAGTTAAAGTTTTTTTTCCTAATCTATACAATCTCCACCAGTGTTTTAATTGATTAACTAAGTCAGTTACAGTCTTATGTAACATAATTAGGCATCACATCTATGTATTGTATTTTAAATTCAATCTATTAAACCGTTTTATGATTGGTTGAAACAAATGTTTAAAAACGATTACATGCATGTTGCGTGCCTAATGTATACGTGACAATATTTATGCATTTTATTTTTTTCAATAATAAAAGTAGTCCAGAAATATAACCTTACAGGATTAACTTTACAATTTAAAATTAAGTATCATTAAAAAAAAAAGAATAAAATATTGAATAGAAATTTACTGTAGTATAAAACACACGGCAACAAAATATGTTAATCAGAAACACTTAAACAGAATCATATCCCGCCAAAAAGGTGCGCGAAATTCAACATACTGCTTTTTTTCTGGCCGCTGTCTTGACGCAAGCGGGACCGCGCAACGTGAGCGCGCACGTCGGCGCGTGTCTGCCCCTCCCGGCTGTCAACTTGGCTAGCAAGCAGACAGCCATGGTCGCCCTCAGCAAGATAACGCACAACTGCTATGAAGTCGGTCATACTTGGAACCCGTC